>NC_134828.1:15396603-15446442 GCF_004210375.1 Tachypleus tridentatus
GTCAAGTGTTTTTATGATAATTAGGTCATTTTAGTGAATATAAAACACAGATACCATTAAGAAAATATTTGGATAGCGAAGATTTTCCACATATCTGTCATAATAAAGGACTAGAGTTTGATCTGGACTGCTTAAGTATTATATTGATCAGATGTCAAGTGTTTTTATGATAATTGAGTCATTTTAGTGAATATAAAACACAGATGTACCATTAAGAAAATATTTGATAGCGAAGATTTTTCCAGTTACATTTCGTCTCGATTGTAAATGCTTATTAGATTTCCGAGAGGACCGCGTTTTGAGCTCGGGAAGGAGGTCTCAGAATTGGCCAAAAATCCACTGGACATGTAAAAATATTCCATTGAAAACACTTTTGAGGACAAAAGAGAAGTGTACGTGATAGTTGCATGAGCAGTGAAAAGTTTCGGTTTAATATAATTATTATTCATTTAGTTTTTTTACAGTTTCAGTTCGTTTCATTGTGACATGAATAAATTAAAATGTTGAATAGAAGCTTTCCATTGTTCGGTGAAGAGATTAAAAAGTAAGGGAGGTCGAAAGGAAAACTGATGAAAAACATTTTTTTTTTTTTGCAAAATTATATTAGAGTGTAGCACGAGAATTTTTTATTATTCTGAAAATGCTTCGTTAACTATAACTTACTATATTTAAAATACATAAATATAACTACACATTCCATCCACTGGTGGAGCTGGACGTAAACCACACAAGTAAAAGAAATACCAATTATAAATATGGTGGTTTAGAGCAAAATTACCTTGAAACTGAACGAAAAATCGAATGCTTTAGCTTACTCAAGTATTCCGCATGTCTCGAGAAGACGTCCAGCAACTCGAGAAACTCTGACCGGTTTCTAGATGCCTTTGACCAATGCAATAGAGGGTACGTTAGCAAAAGCGAGTTCTTCCGATTTAAGATCAAAAATGGGTGGGACTTTTTTCAGTGATAATTAATAAAGTTACAACAATAACATTTTTCACGTATATCGCTTGAACAAAGACGTCAGGAGAAATCAACCAATTGGAAGAGAAAGCCACGTCTTACAACTTCCTCTTTCTGTCCCATTCCAATTTTTCTGTCAGGTTTTCTGACATCTCATTTGTGCCATGTAATGGGAAAGTTCCGACTCGTCAAAAGCGTCATCTTCCAACATCTGTAAGCTGCTGTTACTAATCGATGCTGCTTGACCTTTAGGTTATCAGTTGAACCCGGACTTTCTTGCAAGGAGATTGCTGGAGTGTTAAAAGACGTTTCCTGGACTTGTCCAGAAATAGGAACTGTTGAAGAACCATTAACCTGACGTAGCCGTAGTTTGATGTTAGTCATGTGGTGTGGGGAATCTGATACGACAGTAACATCAGTGGTTTCAAAGGCTGTAGACCGGTAGGTGCTGTTTAATCGAGATAGGTAACTAAACTTACTGCTCCTTCTTTGAAGGCACCCACAACACCTAGCAATCGTGTCTTTGAAGGCTTGTCTGAACTTGAGAGATAAGATACTGTAAAGAATTGGGTTGATGGTTGCGCTGAAGTAGTAGGACACACCTGAAACATAGTTTAAGGCATCATAAACCTTGCGATCAGTTGGGGTCGGTTCCGTGACGTAGATGGCCATTAAACGTTGGGCGTGGAAGGGTGCCCAGCAGGTGAAAAATCCAGCAACAACAGCAACTGTAAAATATAAATAAGAAAGGTTATTCAAAGTGAGGAGGTTCTTAAAATCTCACGTGACCGAAATATGAGAGTGATCTGTTTGGTTAATTTTAAAAAAGTAAACAGTGATCTAAATCGCGTGATGCAAATTTTCAGGATACTTTTACCACTGAGAGAACACTTGTGTTAAATAGGTTTATTGGCAGTTTGAGAATTTCCCGAAAACTAATGATTTATGCTAAACTTAAGGGATTTAGCAGGCTTATAAAAAACTATAGAAACTATAGTAGTTTCGCAATAAATTACAAGGACTTCACTTGCTCACAGAGGACTGACTGGACGGATGTGGCTAGGCTTGAGATTATCCTTACGAGTGTTAAAATGAATCAACTGTGTTGTGCCTATGGTATTCTATAGTTAATAAAATGGGACTCTGTACATGGAGGTAATGTGTTAAATAACTGAACAACAGACTGTAATAGTCTTTACTAATGGTCTTAGAGAATTAAATGACAGACAGCGTTAGACTCCGGAATAAACCGAGAACATGGCGCTACAAATACTGTAGAAGTAAAGCTAAATTATTAATCAACTGAGCAGATGGCGCTCTAATCACACCTGTTACAATTATGGATTGGAGATCATCATTGAAACGGATCGTTGACACTCATGATCTTATGATCTCTAAGTTTATCCTGATTGGAAGTTCAAGATACAATCAGAAGGTCAGAGATTTTCTGAACTTCTTCGTACTGTGAAGTCACAGGTTGAAAGTTAAGGTTTAACCCTTTAGGCATGCTTGTCGCCGTATGGCGGTCAGATTGAAGTTTGACGTCATCAGATAACGTAAGTTGGGTCAAACTATTTGTTCAAATATAATTTTAAGGTTCTATTGGACAGGTCTTTCAATATGTATCTTTGGCTATTTAAATGGTTTTAATGGTACACCTAATCTAATTAGACACGTGTATAAAGTACGAACCTAAAGGATTAATCAAAAGGGTGATAGTGGAGACCTTTGAACTCTCGCGTAATGTAAGGTTATGATTTTAAGGTCAAGGTTTAATCAGAAAATTAATAGTCGAGATCTTTCTAGAGGCCAAATAAGAAGAAAGTTGTAATTACGACAGAAGAGAAATATTCATAAATATAGAATTCACAACCATGAGATTGAAGCTCGGCCCTCAAACGAAAGGATGAAGGTTAGAGCAACAAAATAAATAAAAGTTATTTGTTCTATGATCTTCTTCCTTAGCTTGCAAGGTTTGGCACAGCATAAAGTGATAGGTGTAACAGACAAAAACAGTTTGTTTAGAATGTATGTTTCTCACCGTTTAATTTTCAAGTTCACTTGTCTCACCATAAGAGACACTGTAAGAATAGATATAACTGATATTACAATAACAAATCAGTCCTCTTACAAAAACTACAACGATTCATTTTAGTTTCTTACGTTCTATTAATAATTAAAAGGTTAAATAAACAATGTCGTCCTTAAGAAAGTTAAATACGATATTTAATACTTATAATGTTCTAAAAACGTTAAATTGTCGCACAGTAAAAAAAATCTTCACTTTTAGAATAACGAACTTGGATAGAAAAGTCCGGAATTTCTTGATAACGAGAGTTATCCACTTGAAATAAAAATGTATTTCAGAACGACTGGTATTAACACTTTTACTGATAAGGAGAGAACAACGTTTCGACATTTCTAGGTCATCTCCAAGTTAAGAAGATACGATCTTATACGATCATGGCTGCCGACAAGGGTCAGCTGCTTAGAGGCCTAGACGAATGAAACCTGGTAAAGCCCTTAAAGCTCCTTTAGCCTGTATCTTCGTTTAATAAAAACAACAACAACAAAGAACAACATAGTTTTTGGCTTTTCATTACTTATGGATACTTGATATCTTTAGATGTGTTAGTTCGATACATGGTTAGACAAAAACAGTGCAGTCACCTGGTTTTTGCAAGTTGAAACAAAGAAACTCATGCAAATGAAAAAAAAACTCATAGTAATAAAAAAGTAGTTAAGAGGTGTTTATACCAGTCAATGTAACGAATAAAAGCTAAATTAATGTAAAGTGTAAAGTTGTAATGAAAGCAAAATTAGCTGAATATACAGAAACGTCTGAATGTGTTTTTATAAAGTGATAAGCATCTGTATTTTAGACACAAATAAGTCAAGAAAGTCTATAGAAATTGTATTTAAAGGTAATGCTCTTTTTGAGATTATGCACGGATTAAGTGTCGTTTTGTGAATAAAGAAACTAAAACTGAAACTAAAACCAGTCTTCAAGTGATGACAACGACACTGTGTCACCTGGTAGTATAGTTGTTATATTGGGAAATTTGACTAAACAAAAACAAATGTTATAATTTTGAACTGAAAAGCCGATATACAGTCTGGACTCTTAGATTTATAGCATCTGATAAAGGAATTTGCGAGAAAAGTTCTAAACAGAAACCCAGAAAAAAATTATGTTTGTTTGTTTGAAATTAAGCACAAAGCTGTACAACGAGTTGTACCGAAACTCGGTTTCTAGTGTTGTAAGTCCGCAGACATACCGCTATGTCACTTGGAGGGGAGCTTATTCCCCCAAACAGCGGTCTGTTTTATTTAGAATTGTAATAATTTAATGACAGTAGTTGCAAATTATTAAATGTTTTCCTCCAATTTGCTGTGACTTGGATTGTTTCTTGACTGAATTCCGCATAAACCTACTCGAAGGCTATTTATGCTAGCTGTGCCTACTTTAAAAGTAAAGAACTGGAGGGTGTTCTGTTATTGTTATAAGTTTATGTGGAGAAATAAATGTTCAGGGCCAAGATGAATTTTGGGACAACTGGGTTGCTGTGATTTCAGTTTTTTCTTCGTCCATCTTTCTGATGAAGATAGCCGATGACCTCAAGCTGTGGATGGAGACTTCTAACCTTTCGCCATCTTCTGTATGTTTGTTTGTTTCGAATTTCGCGCAAGGCTACTCGAGATCTATTTGCATTATCCGGTGACCGTGGCTGGCGTTGACTAACTGCCTTTCTTTTAGTCTACCACTTTAACTTTTGACCAATGAAAAATGAGATTGGCTATTACACTGGCTTGGCATGGTCAGGTGGTTTGGACACTCGACTCGTGATCTGACGGCTGCGGCTTCGAATCCTCGTCACACTAAACATGCTCACTCTTTCAGCCGTGGGGGCATTATAATGTGACGTTCAATCCCACTATTCGTTGGTAAAGGAGTAGCCCAAGAGTTGACGGTGGGTGATGATGACTAACTGCCTTCCCTCTAGTCTTACATTGCTAAAGTAGGAACGGTTAGCGCAGATAGCCCTCGTGTAGCTTTGCACGAAATTCAAAACAAACAGAAACTGTTACATTATAATGCAAATGCGGCTGAAATAACAAGCTTGTTTGAGAAAGTGATTCGAACCCACGATTCTTAGATTGCGAGTAGAATGCCCCATCTCTTGGCTGTGTCAGGCTTTCGTCATCTTAGATTTTTTTATTATCTTGTTAAATATATCAAAATATTCGTTCAGATTTGTTTCAACATTTTTTTGAGGGTCATAGGTCATCAAGACGCACGGCCAAAACAACCACCTACTGGACACACTGGGTTATTAACAGGAACGATCGCGATTTTCCACTTTCTGTATCTCTGTCTGTGATAATCTAAACAATAACAGATTTTCAGTGTATGTATTGAGCTAGATTATTACTTTACCTACTAAATTTCAAGACCATCCATTAAGACATACCTGAGATATAACATATACAACTTCAACTGCGTTTCTATATATTGTTTTCTCCATACCAAAGTGCGGAAACTTTATTTGATAGAAAAACATGTTTAACTTCTATGGGTTTGTTTTCGAATTTGGTACACAGATAGATCTCTTCAACCTATAATTAAGCGTTTCATTTGGTGTAATATATTTAAGCCTCATGTGTAAAGTTGTTCAACAGAAACTGCTCAAATTAGACAAAATGTCACATTTTGACGCAAAACGTCACGTGAGCTCTCTTTCTAACATTTTCCCCTGCAGCTTCACCTAAGAATACAAGTGGAACGTTTCTAGTTTTTGTCATTCGTATTAAAAAGGCTGATTTAGGGCAGCAGAATTATAAGATTAAATGTTATGCAGATATATAAGTACCGGTTAGGCCAAGCAAACTAGATTAACAGTTTTCTAAATAATTGAACGGATTGAAGGTTATGATTCATTGCTAACTTTTCAAGATGAATTTAATAAACTTTATGAAATTTTCCTAATTAAAAAAAACGTTCAATATCACGTGATACTTACATAAATAATGATGCTTGATACGACTGTACTGATTGCATGAGGGTGATGACAAGAAACTGTTAATCTAAATTCCATGGCGTTAGTATAAAAAAAACTATTAACATTGATTTAGAAAGAAAAAAAAAATACCTCAATATATATTTAAAATAATCTAGTTGATTCCGTAGAGTATAGGTCTGTTCCGAATAATAGAGTTCCGATCCTAAATCTGCTATCGAATGTCACTTATTTACTTGTGGTTTGTTGGTGTGTATTGACCATCACGCTCCAAGTTGAACGAAAACATAGTCTAGTTAACTAATGGATGAATAGTTGCTGTAAAATAAGTGTAGTTACCACTTTGACCGCCAGTTTTCATTTCATTCCTTTATGGTGCACACTCAATCCTTTTTTTCTCGCACTTTTATCTACACCTAAGGTGTTTTTGATTAGATTTGTATTAACCATAACCTTTACTTCATGAATTAATATCTTACTATGTATTATCTTGGGGTATAGCAGGCCCTATGTTGTCTTAAACACTCTGCTGTGTATACTTCGATGGCTTTATTTGGTCGTTAAAGACTATGTCACCACGTTCGGTAATGCTCTATCTTACAGCTGTGGATCTTTGCATTAGTCCTGACGCATTGTTTTCATTGCGAAAGGCTCCTTCAGAAGGTTATTATGTACTGCTGGGATAAGACTTGTTGCAGACCTTTTTTCTGGGTGGTTCTAGTGTCCCAGGTTGATCCATATACTTATTCTATTACGTACAAGGGATATTCATATTCTGGAAATTTTAAATTCCCAGCCTGAACATATCTGTATGATGTGAATGTATGAATATTTTGTTTCATAGTTTTAAAAGTCGGTAAGTTTTTGATATTCTTACATCTTTTATCACTGCGAAATAAAAAAAAAACCCCACCAAAATGTAGTTATGATACATATTGTTCGACAGCGACTTTATAGTGTTTGAATTATTCCCCAGTCTTGCTTATTTTAACATTTAAAATGGTTTTAATATAACGTAGACAACCCTCCACATATTAAAGATTTTGCTTGTTGGTCGACGGCTTGTACTTGCGTTTACATGTCTCTGCGTTTGTATTTTTTAAAATTATTAAAAAATTGCGAAAAACTCTCTGTACGCACATTGAACAAACTAATAACAACTGTTTACAATTTATTATACGTGCCAGCCCTGTCAAACCTATAGCATTCCAACTATACCAATGCCACAAACGAAAGTGCTGTATATCTATAGATAGAATTTAAGGAGATAAAATTTAAGGAGGATATATAGTTTGTTTTAAGGGAAGGCAGCTAGTCATCACCACCCTCCGCCAACTCTTGGGCTACTCTTTTACTAATGAATAGTGGGATTAACCGTCACATTATAACACACCCACGGCTAAAAGGGCGAGCATCTTTGGGGCGATCGGGATTTGAACCCGCGACCCTCACATTAAGAGCCGAGTGCCTTAACCACCTGGCCATGCCCAGTCGAAGAAATTTGTATTAATGTAGATGCTTACAATAGGATAAGCGTGACATGATAGTTTCACGGGTCCGACTGCTTATCCAAAGGTCTCGAATTCGTGAAGCAGTGATGTGGGACAAGCTTGTAATCTTGGGTGCGCACATAAAACTAGTAGCAAATCCATTAATTCGGTTCAAAGAGACGGAAAAACTTACTGTGGCGGCTAACTTGTTAGAGGGCAGTAGGGTTCTCTGACCTGGCCGTTTAGCTCATGTGGACATAAAGCGCGATCTGGCTTGACAATTTCATTTCTAAATCCTTAAAGAACTTGCGTGTAGGTATGTTTGTTTGTTTTTGAATTTGGAGCGAAGTTACACGAGGGCTATCTGCGCTACTCGTTCTTTATTTAGTGGTGTAAGACTAGAAGGAAGACAGCTAGTCATCACCACCCGTCGCCAACTGCTGGGCTACTCTTTTACCAACGAATAGTGAGATTCACCGTACTTTATAACACCTTACGACTGAAAGAACGAGCATGTTTGGTCGGATGGGGGATTCGAACCCGCGACCCTCAAATCGCCGGGTCTACATAGGAAAGTATTTCTAATAATTGTTCACAGGTTTTCTTAATGATTGTACCGCACGTGGAGGTTAAGGAAAATTGGGTCAGGACGTTATACATATGTCTTTTTTCAGTTAACTATCGTGAGTGTTTGTTTTCACATTATTCTGTGACAGAAATATTGTCAGACTTCACATAAAATTTAGATATGACTGCCCTCTTCTGGCTCAAACATTAAAGGACAACGAAGCGAAGTTTTCAGAATTTTCCCAGGAGATCTTGTTATGTACCTTTAAAAGCACATCTTCAAGACACCCACCCCTCCTATCACAAGTTTTACGATCCATAAAGTTTTACTTATATGTTCATAGTGCCTCTTTGGGGAAGTTATGTAAAAATAGACGGTTATTCTAAGAAATCGCATCATCTAACTGATAAGTTTTTCTCTAACTTGAAAAATATTATGAACAAACTTTGGACAGTTGGCTATTTTGAGATGAAACATAAGAAAAATAAGACAGAAAATAAGTTATAGTTTTTTAAACGTTTCTAACGCTTGTACCTTCCTTCCTTCTTTAAAGTAGGCCAAAACAGTTTAAAACACAACATAGTGAAACACTATTTAGTGGTATGTGTTAGATGGCTTATAACACTGATATCTTGGTTACGATCCCGACAGAAGAAGAGGCGAATATATCCCTATTTTGTGTTGAAGACAAACAAGCACTCGACTCGTAATTTGAGGGTCGCGGGTTCGAATTCCCGTCGCCCGAAACGTGCTTGCTCTTTCAGCCGTGGGGGCGTTATAATGTGACGGTCAATCTCCACTATTCGTTGGAAAAGAGTAGCCCAAGAGTTGGCGGTGGGTGGTGATGACTAGCTGCCTTCCCTCTAGTCTTACACTGCTAAATTAGGAACGGCTAGCGCAGATAGCCCTCGCGTAACTTTGCGCGAAATTCAGAACAAACAAAGAACATGACAATAAGGTGCTTATATTAGCATGAACGAAACAGTTGAAACCAGTGTTGGCTTCGGCTTTTCTTATTATGGAGGGTGAGTGGTCACTGGTTCATAATGAGGCCAAATCCCATGTAAATTTAATGGACGGAATTAGCTTGGAGGTGTGAAAGACATCTAAAATGGTCTGGACCCCTAACCTTTCTTTTAAAGCTGGCTTTGGTTGATCAGAAATGAACGCAAAATTCTGGAGTTTCTGTTAGCACTATAATAATTAACACCATAATCTGGGAAAAAAAAATCCATGAAACACTTAAGCTGCAGACAGCAACCCTCATGGTTGAAAACTAATAGGAAATACATAACTAGTATTTTCACCACATAAAATCTGTAATAAAAGTTTTCCGTAACAAAAAATGTCCACTTTGCAGTTAACACAACTCATTAGTGTGGTATCATGCCAAAAACAATAGGTGGTATGTCATGTTCAGTTGTGGTATCTTTTATTACTGCGTTTCAGTGGATGTTATGTCATGTTACTATGGTATCTTTTATTACTGCGTTTCAGTGGATGTTATGTCATGTTAATGTGGTATCTTTTATTACTGCGTTTCAGTGGATGTTATGTAATGTTAATGTGGTATCTTTTATTACTGCGTTTCAGTGGATGTTATGTTATGTTAATGTGGTATCTTTTATTACCGCGTTTCAGTGGATGTTATGTTATGTTAATGTGGTATCTTTTATTACTACGTTTCAGTGGATGTTATGTAATGTTAATGTGGTATCTTTTATTACTGCGTTTCAGTAGATGTTATGTTATGTTATTGTGGTATCTTTTATTACTGCGTTTCAGTGGATGTTATGTTATGTTAATGTGGTATCTTTTATTACTGCGTTTCAGTGGATGTTATGTCATGTTAATGTGGTATCTTTTATTACTGCGTTTCAGTGGATGTTATGTCATGTTAATGTGGTATCTTTTATTACTGCGTTTTAGTGGATGTTATGTCATGTTAATGTAGTATCTTTTATTACCGCGTTTCAGTGGATGTTATGCCATGTTAATGTAGTATCTTTTATTACCGCGTTTCAGTGGATGTTATGTCATGTTAATGTAGTATCTTTTATTACTGCGTTTCAGTGGATGTTATGCCATGTTAATGTGGTATCTTTTATTACTGCGTTTCAGTGGATGTTATGTCATGTTAATGTAGTATCTTTTATTACCGCGTTTCAGTGGATGTTATGTTATGTTAACGTGGTATCTTTTATTACCGCGTTTCAGTGGATGTTATGTTATGTTAATGTGGTATCTTTTATTACTGCGTTTCAGTGGATGTTATGCCATGTTAATGTGGTATCTTTTATTACTACGTTTCAGTGGATGTTATGTCATATTAATGTGGTATCTTTCCATACCACGGAAACTGGATCGATTCGACATATTACGGTTTTACTTTTTAAACTTAAAGTGACATTAAGAAATCGATATATTTTGAGGAAGACGAAATTTTACGATGAAGACGTAAACAACATTGTTTACAATATTAGGAAGTGAAACAGATAAACGTTTCGGAATTCTACAGATTTTGTATACCAATAAATGACTTAAAGTTACATTCAGAACTTTATCTCTTACGGGATATTCTAAAACGTAACAACTAGCTATAGCATTTATTACAGAATATTATGAATATCTTTCCAATTAAGGACCTCAGAAATCCACCTAGACTACCAACTGTACCTTAACTTATAATATACTCTTGTCTTCCATACAGTGGTGAATAAAGCTTAACTTGAAAACGTCGGATTAAGCCGCTACTAACCCCCCAAGTGGATTTCAGATTAATTATTAAACCCACGTTACGAGCACAGGGATTTTTCTGTGCTAAAGACCTTCCAATTTCTCTTTGTTCTTGGCCTGTATATATTTACATGTGTGAAGACTGAAAAGCAACCCTGGATTAAGCCATGGGCTTACTTGGCTGAAGCTCAGGGCCTCACACTAATTAGAGGGCCTCAAGCTATGACTATGAATGTATTTCACGCAGAAGTTCTGTCTCAAGGGGGCCTTTATAAGTTATAAAGCTTAGGGCCAATAAAACCCTTAATCTGGCCTTGCTGAAAAGCTTTCTATATTGGTAAAAACAAACGCCATCTAATGGTCTGAACCAATGAACATGTAGGAATTTCCATGAAAACACATAAAATTAAATATCCCATGTACTTCCTCTATACATCAGCACAGGGAAAAGAACTGGACGTTGTTGATTTGACTTATCAAATTTCAATATACTTTGCAAGGTCAACACTGATCTGGAACGACTGATTTGAGAAATTCTCCAGATCAAACAACTTTTTTCAACGCTGAATAACATGCAGTCTTCTTGTGAGTTGCACATTTCAAATGTGCACTGTACGTTTGTTTCTTACTCCTTCAACTAATATGTGTTTTAGTCTTTTATTAGATGATCGTTAATGCAACAATATGTTTTAGTTTATTTTTCAGGAATGAACCAGTTCTTTCATTTTCCTTTATATACTGTAGTTGAAATCTGTAGAATATTGAAATGTTTATCTGTGTCTCTTTCTGAGTATCATAGTATCGTTGTCAAATTTATATATGTATATATGTGTGTTTGGACAGGAGTTTTTACAGTAGGTGTCTGTGATTTGTTGGTGATAAGCTTTAACAAAAAACGTAAAGCACATACTCCACTTGTTTTAAACTAATATGTTCAAAACAAGTTAAATTTATGTACAAAAAGTCGTTTCACTCCTGGTTACCACAGCTGTATCCAGAGCTTTAAATAATTTTCTTTTCATCAAAAGTCCACACAAGCTGCTTCAGTTGCTTTAGAACCCAAATGGCGAGAGAAATTATTCTTTTCCACTCTTACCCAAGTAAGATGACGTCAACAATATTCCAAAATCCTAGTATAACAAACTACATACGCAACGTACAACTCGTATGGAGTTACATAAGGAATCTTGTCTTAACTATTGTTTCTAAAATAATTAACTTTTTACACTCTTGTTATGAAAACTAATTAATCATTAATTGAACTAAATAATAACTCTTAAACCGAACAATCTTATATGTCCAACGGTCACCTTTTTAATGTGACAGCATTTACTGCATTTATTAACTTAATGTTGTGCGACAACGTGATAATTATCTTACTAACTAACACTTCCGTTAAAACACAACTGTGGACATTAACACAAAAGACCGCAGAGACACGCTAGGGTAAGTATGACTTAGAATAACTTATGTGCGTGTATAATAGAATAAAAAAATTGTCACGCACTATGGTCTCGTGATAACGTACTCAGTGTGTTCTACGGTATAGTAAGAAGTGGATGAAAAGAGACAGGTGTGTCTGTTTCTCACCACGTGTATACGAACTATGGACTAGCAGAGAAAGTGACCAATTGTAACTTTCTCTGTAACAATTCAAATGTGTCAATTTTAGGCTTAAAACTCGAGGTACTAGAACATTAGTAAATTCTCCTATGTCTCACTCCGAGTATTATGTTTAGGCTTAATAGTGACAGAAAAACAACAACAACAACATTGTTTATTATTATAACAATTGATTAAATATTTTTGGTGAACAATGTTGTACAGGGGGAAAGAAAGCAGAGCCATAACAATGAGTAAATTCATTGTTCAAAAATTATTTATAGAGACATGCGTATAACAAGTTACAACCACCAGGGCAAAGACTGCAAAAAACAAACCGTGAACACTTCAGAATAATAGATTCAGCAAAAGATGAATGGACGCTAAGAAAAAAAATCACTCCTAATTAATAACCTATAACCTAAGCTGAACAATTAACTAGTGACGTCACTGCATCACAATCTACGATCAAATCATCGTGCCAGAGATGGGCAAAAAGTGAAACTTTCATCCAAAAAAACAAGTGCTAGTGCCTAATAACTCTTATAGGATGTAAATAGTATTTAGATTATAAACAATATTTTTCTATACGCAGGTTAAGGGAACTCATTCAAACACGTCTTACTACCATCAATACATTACATAGAACAAGCTCCAAACTTGGTACACATACGAATCAAATTGATAAAAAAAAATTAACAGTTAGGTCTTTACCAGTTTTTAACAGATGATTTAGTATGTTATGGTTTAACAGTTAGTTCTTTATCAGTTTTTAACAGATGATTTAGTATGTTATGGTTTAACAGTTAGGTCTTTACCAGTTTTTAACTGATGATTTAGTATGTTATGATTTAACAGTAAGGTCTTTACCAGTTTTTAACTGATGATTTAGTATGTTATGATTTAACAGTTAGGTCTTTACCAGTTTTTAACTGATGATTTAGTATGTTATGATTTAACAGTTAGGTCTTTACCAGTTTTTAACTGATGATTTAGTATGTTATGATTTAACAGTTAGGTCTTTACCAGTTTTAACTGATGATTTAGTATGTTATGATTTAACAGTAAGGTCTTTACCAGTTTTAACTGATGATTTAGTATGTTATGATTTAACAGTTAGGTCTTTACCAGTTTTTAACTGATGATTTAGTATGTTATGATTTAACAGTTAGGTCTTTACCAGTTTTTAACTGATGATTTAGTATGTTATGATTTAACAGTTAGGTCTTTACCAGTTTTTAACTGATGATTTAGTATGTTATGATTTAACAGTTAAGTCTTTACCAGTTTTTAACTGATGATTTAGTATGTTATGATTTAACAGTTAGGTCTTTACCAGTTTTAACTGATGATTTAGTATGTTATGATTTAACAGTTAGGTCTTTACCAGTTTTAACTGATGATTTAGTATGTTATGATTTAACAGTTAGGTCTTTACCAGTTTTAACTGATGATTTAGTATGTTATGGTTTAACAGTTAGTTCTTTATCAGTTTTTAACAGATGATTTAGTATGTTATGGTTTAACAGTTAGGTCTTTACCAGTTTTTAACTGATGATTTAGTATGTTATGATTTAACAGTAAGGTCTTTACCAGTTTTTAACTGATGATTTAGTATGTTATGATTTAACAGTTAGGTCTTTACCAGTTTTTAACTGATGATTTAGTATGTTATGATTTAACAGTTAAGTCTTTACCAGTTTTTTAACTGATGATTTAGTATGTTATGATTTAACAGTTAGGTCTTTACCAGTTTTAACTGATGATTTAGTATGTTATGATTTAACAGTTAGGTCTTTACCAGTTTTTAACTGATGATTTAGTATGTTATGATTTAACAGTTAGGTCTTTACCAGTTTTTAACTGATGATTTAGTATGTTATGATTTAACAGTTAGGTCTTTACCAGTTTTTAACTGATGATTTAGTATGTTATGATTTAACAGTTAGGTCTTTACCAGTTTTTTAACTGATGATTTAGTATGTTATGATTTAACAGTTAGGTCTTTACCAGTTTTTAACAGATGATTTAGTATGTTATGATTTAACAGTTAGGTCTTTACCAGTTTTTAACTGATGATTTAGTATGTTATGATTTAACAGTAAGGTCTTTACCAGTTTTTAACTGATGATTTAGTATGTTATGATTTAACAGTTAGGTCTTTACCAGTTTTTAACTGATGATTTAGTATGTTATGATTTAACAGTAAGGTCTTTACCAGTTTTAACTGATGATTTAGTATGTTATGATTTAACAGTTAGGTCTTTACCAGTTTTAACAGATGATTTAGTATGTTATGATTTAACAGTTAGGTCTTTACCAGTTTTTAACTGATGATTTAGTATGTTATGATTTAACAGTTAGGTCTTTACCAGTTTTTAACTGATGATTTAGTATGTTATGATTTAACAGTAAGGTCTTTACCAGTTTTTAACTGATGATTTAGTATGTTATGATTTAACAGTTAGGTCTTTACCAGTTTTTAACAGATGATTTAGTATGTTATGATTTAACAGTTAGGTCTTTACCAGTTTTTAACTGATGATTTAGTATGTTATGATTTAACAGTTAGGTCTTTACCAGTTTTTAACTGATGATTTAGTATGTTATGATTTAACGGTAAGGTCTTTACCAGTTTTTAACAGATGATTTAGTATGTTATGATTTAACGGTAAGGTCTTTACCAGTTTTTAACTGATGATTTAGTATGTTATGATTTAACGGTAAGGTCTTTACCAGTTTTTAACAGATGATTTAGTATGTTATGATTTAACGGTAAGGTCTTTACCAGTTTTTAACTGATGATTTAGTATGTTATGATTTAACGGTAAGGTCTTTACCAGTTTTTAACTGATGATTTAGTATGTTATGATTTAACAGTTAGGTCTTTACCAGTTTTTAACTGATGATTTAGTATGTTATGATTTAACAGTAAGGTCTTTACCAGTTTTTAACTGATGATTTAGTATGTTATGATTTAACAGTTAGGTCTTTACCAGTTTTTAACTGATGATTTAGTATGTTATGATTTAACAGTTAGGTCTTTACCAGTTTTTAACTGATGATTTAGTATGTTATGATGCTTGTCTTTCTGTTGATTTGTTTCCAACCTAGTCTTACTCTTTACTTATTTTTAAAGTTATAAATTTTATAACAACTAAAGACGGAATATAAACAGATTCCGAGCATATACAACACTGCCAATCTGACAGTTATAATATTTCACGACATAACGACAAGCCTTCAGGAGGGGCTAGTAGTGTGTGTGTTTGCTAGTGTGTTTTTCTAATAGCAAAGCCATATCGGGATATCTGTTGTGTCCATGGAGGGGAATCGAGCCCCAAATTTTAGCGTCGTAAATCCGATTAATTACTGCTGTCCCAGCAATGTGAGAAATATTTGTTTGATCTTTGTTGTAGTTCAAGGATCTGAAATAACTTCAATAATATAGTTAAAGATTCTAAGTAATAGTTAAGGATTTGTAACATCTGAAATAACTTCAATAATATAGTTAAAGATTCTAAGTAATAGTTAAGGATTTGTAACATCTGAAATAACTTCAATAATATAGTTAAAGATTCTAAGTAAAGATATGTAATAACTAGGTTACTTGCAGTAAAGCCACATCGGACAATCTGTTGAGTCCATCAACGGGAATCGATCTCCTGATTTTAAGGTTGTAAATCCATAGACTTACTGCTGTACTAGTGTGTAACTATATGAAATAACTTCAGTAATAAAGTTAGAGACCGTAATTAAAGATGCGTAACGTGTTAAATAATTTCAGTAATAAAGTTGCTGACCCTAATTAAATATTTGTAACGTGTTAAATGATTTCAGTAATAAAGTTGCAGACCCTAATTAAAGATGTGTAACGTGTTAAATAATTTCAGTAATAAAGTTGCAGACCCTAATTAAAGATTTGTAACGTGTTAAATAATTTCAGTAATAAAGTTGCAGACCTTAATTAAAGATTTGTAACGTGTTAAATAATTTCAGTAATAAAGTTGCAGACCCTAATTAAAGATTTGTAACGTGTTAAATAATTTCAGCAATAAAGTTGCAGACCTTAATTAAAGATTTGTAACGTGTTAAATAATTTCAGTAATAAAGTTGCAGACCCTAATTAAAGATTTGTAACGTGTTAAATAATTTCAGCAATAAAGTTGCAGACCTTAATTAAAGATTTGTAACGTGTTAAATAATTTCAGTAATAAAGTTGCAGACCCTAATTAAAGATTTGTAACGTGTTAAATAATTTCAGTAATAAAGTTGCAGACCCTAATTAAAGATTTGTAACGTGTTAAATAATTTCAGCAATAAAGTTGCAGACCTTAATTAAAGATTTGTAACGTGTTAACTAATTTCAGTAATAAAGTTGCAGACCCTAATTAAAGATTTGTAACGTGTTAAATAATTTCAGCAATAAAGTTGCAGACTATAATTAAAGATCTGTAATGTGTTAAGTTCTTTCAACTTTTTCCGATATTTTAGTATTCAGGAAATAAAGCATCTTGGTCAGTAAGCATTACTCACTGGGTGGATGAATGGATGAGGAGTGTGAGAATGTGAAAGGGTGGCTGAGGTACATTTTGTGGTGGACTGAGCCCCACGAAACCATTTTATACGACCAGCCCTGTCCAAAACAGAGTTGAAATTCTGTAATGTGCGAACATATTCATTTTCTGGGGAAGTATTTAAACGGTTATTTAAATAACTGGTGAGAAACTATAAAGATGACATTAATTAAATGCGTATGATTTGTTACATTTTCCCTATTTCCACATTCATGGAAAGCATTCTGAATTTGCCTTCAGCGTGGTGAGTGAATGTGTTATTTGATGACGAATCTTTGTTTTTGGTTTATGCTGAACGTACATCTAAGTGATCATATCTGTTTTCGTATACCCAGCCTCGTTGAGGGAAATCAATATTGTAATGAAAAAAAAACACGCTAAAGAAATATGCTTCACAAATGAACGTTCACTGTCATTTATAAACCATATAGAAAAACCTATTACGTCATAAATAGAAACGTAAGAGGACTGAACTGTTATTGTTGAAACTAGTGGAGTGAGTTATATTTATTATAACAGTATGTGATACAGTAATGTACCTTTATGATAGTTAGCAGAGAGTTATATTTGTTATAACAATATTTGGTACAATGATGTTTGTACTTTTATGATAGTTGCCAGTGAGTTATATTTAGCACAGATAGCCCTCGAGTAGCTGTGTGCGAAATTCAAAACAATGAGTTATATTTATTATAATAATGTGTGGTACAATGATGTTTGTACTTTTGTGATAGTTTTTCAGTGAGTTATATTTATTATAACAATGTCTGGTACAATAATGTTTGTACTTTTGTGATAGTTAGAAGTGAATTATTTTTATTATAACAATATGTGGTACAATAATGTTTGTACTTTAGTTAGCAGCGAGGAGAGTGAGGTTGGAGCTTAAACTATCTAAGTAGAACCAGTAGAGTATAGACTGTGGGAAGTGAAAGCAGGATTTTAGGAGTAACGCATTAGGTAACAATGACATTTAGGAAGCTAGAAAGACTAGTGTGGGTAAAAGTAGTGAATTATAAAATTAGTGGATTTACTTACAATGACCCAATTCTGTTGAGTAACAAATTTTAGCTCTTGACTTCTGCTATTAGAGAAAAAACAAAACAAAAGGTCAGAGAAGGATTTTGGTGAAAAGAGGTCACAGTTATAGACGATTCCTTGGCCAGACGTGTGGCTAGGATAGTCTGTTGGGTAAATGTGGAGAAAAGTATCAGATTATGTCATCCAGTGGTACAGATGGAGGATATAACCGACAGAGAACGAGATATAATAAAAGAGTCTAGCAGAGATGCAGTTTTTGTGGTGCATGTAGGGGCCATTGATGTTGGAAAAGGAGGAGATGATTAATGGGTAGAAAGGGTCGTAAGAGGCATTTAAATAAGAAGACGGTAACTTCATTTTGTCAGGGACATTGTCCGGAATTAACTGTGGTAATGAAGCTATACGAAGGTCACTAGCCCTAAATTCTAGGTTTAGGTTAGAACATAAGGGTAAGCAGATTGGCTAGTTGGACTTGGGGTATCAGTTCACTGAAAGAAATGCGATTTTAGAATGGATGGCTTACATTTAAATAGGGTAAGGGTTGGCTAGGCTTGGCTAAAGCTATTAACTCAACTGTAAGAGACGTTTTAAACTAGGACTAGACGGTGCTGAGGGCCATAAAAATAAGCAAATAAGCAAACCAGATTACACTATTGGATAACATAATTGTAATATTTAGAAACAGAAGACGTAGTCCCTTTCAGTATCGACATTGTATTAGTGAACTAAAAGATTCGTTCCTATCAGTATCTACATTGTATTAGTAAACTAAAAGATTCGTCCCTTTCAGTAACTACATTGTATTAGTAAACTAAAAGATTCGTCCCTTTCAGTAACTACATTGTATTAGTAAACTAAAAGATTCGTCCCTTTCAGTATCTACATTGTATTAGTAAACTAAAAGATTCGTTCCTATCAGTATCTACATTGTATTAGTAAACTAAAAGATTCGTTCCTATCAGTATCTACATTGTATTAGTAAACTAAAAGATTCGTTCCTATCAGTATCTACATTTTATTAGTAAACTAAAAGATTCGTCCCTTTCAGTATCTACATTGTATTAGTAAACTAAAAGATTCGTTCCTATCAGTATCTACATTGTATTAGTAAACTAAAAGATTCGTTCCTATCAGTATCCACATTGTATTAGTAAACTAAAAGATTCGTCCCTTTCAGTATCTACATTGTATTAGTAAACTAAAAGATTCGTTCCTATCAGTATCTACATTATATTAGTAAACTAAAAGATTCGTTCCTATCAGTATCTACATTGTATTAGTAAACTAAAAGATTCGTTCCTATCAGTATCTACATTGTATTAGTAAACTAAAAGATTCGTTCCTATCAGTATCTACATTGTATTGGTAAACTAAAAGATTCGTTCCTATCAGTATCTACATTGTATTAGTAAACTAAAAGATTCGTTCCTATCAGTATCTACATTGTATTAGTAAACTAAAAGATTTGTTCCTATGAGTATCTACATTGTATCAGTAAACTAAAAGATTCGTTCCTATCAGTATCTACATTGTATTAGTAAACTAAAAGATTCGTTCCTATCAGTATCTACATTGTATTAGTAAACTAAAAGATTCGTTCCTATCAGTATCTACATTGTATTAGTAAACTAAAAGATTTGTTCCTATCAGTATCGACATTGTAATGGTAAACTAAAAGATTCGTTCCTATCAGTATCAACATTGTATTAGTAAAGTAAAAGATTTGTTCCTATCAGTATCTACATTGTATTAGTAAAGTAAAAGATTCGTTCCTATCAGTATCTACATTGTATTAGTAAACTAAAAGATTCGTTGTAAGCACGCAGATTTACGGCTTAGTCACTGGGAGGCGCTTGGTTTGTATCAGATGGTCGTAAGAGAGTTTGTTTTTTTTTTCGAATTTTGCGCAAAGCTACACGAGTGTTTTCTGCACTAACCGTCCTTAAATTAGCTGTAAGACTACAGGGAAGGCAGCTAGTCATCACTACCTACCGCCAACTCTTGGGCTATTTTTGTACCAATGAATAGTGGGATTGACCGTCACATTATAACGCACTTACGGCTGAAGGGGCGAGCATGTTTGGTGTGATGGGGATTCGAACCCGCGACTCTCGGGTTACGAGTCGAGTGTCTTAACCACCTGGCCATGCCGGACATTATCTCGATTGAGAACTTGGCCAACTTGAATGATAACAAAGCCTAGCTGTGTCTGGTTTTTCCCTCTCTACTGTTCTTTGGCGGAAACGCCTGCTTATAGGCTCAAACACGTGATGTTTGATTTTACATATTTTGAATACTTTTAATCAAACTTTGACTTTATTCGTTTTATGGAACTGTTTGGTCTGTTGTGTGTGCATATGTCTGAGTTGTTTTGGTTTCTTTTTTGGGGAAGGGGGTAAACAGCACTCATTTTTACCAAATCTCCAAATTAGTTGCCTTCTAAAATATATACTCTTCAAAAAAAGAAACGCAAAAGGGATATTTTTGTTATTTTAAAGAGAAATATATGTAATAACGTTACAAGCTCTGAGCATGTGATGTTACACGTGTTAAGGCACTGATTGTCAGACCAAAATCTCGATCAGATGTTGCCAGAGCTGTGAATGTCCACCCAAGCACCATCCCAAGGGTATGGAATCGTTACCAACAATATGGATCAATTTGTGGCCGTCCACGATCTGGCAGACCTCGTGTGACCACGCCCGCACAAGATCGCTACATCCGGTTACGTCACCTTCGGGATAGGACCACCACTCCGACGTCTACTGCCTCAACCATACCAGGGCTGCGTAGGATTTCCGATCAGACCGTACGCAACCGTCGACGAGATTCTTAGGTCCCATGTGCAACCCATCATGGTGAACGTCAACGACGTTTTTCAACATGACAACGCCCGTCCTCACACAGCTCGACTCACCACTGTCTTTTTAAGACACCACAACATCAACGTTCTTCCCTGGCCCTCCAGCTCACCATATTTAAACCCCATCGAACATCTTTGGGACGAGTTGGACCGACGTCTGCGACGGCGACAACCTCAACCGCAGACTCTACCTCAGCTTGCAGCAGCTTTGCAGGCTGAGTGGACAGCCATTCCACAGGATGTGATTCGTCATCTCATCGCTTCCATGGGCAGGAAATGCCAAGCAGTTATTGATGCTCACGGGGGCATACTAGTTATTGACGTTGAGTGACGTTAAACGTCAACTAGTGAGCGTGGACTTCGCCTTTGCAGACTTTGAATGCTAAGCAGTAAATGTGCAAAGTTTCACATATGTCATACAGAACTACCCGGAATAAACTTGTTAACAATATGTCTCAAATTTTGCCTTTTGCGTTTCTTTTTTTGAAGAGTATATATTGAAGATGTTGAAACAGCACGCTAGAGTAAGCTTTAAAATAAGTATATTTGAAAATGATGAGTGACTCTTCTAACGACTTTTAAGGTTAAGCGGTGGCACGTGGCGAGCATGAACGCATTAAGTAATAAGATAATGTTTAACTAATATGACTTATTATTTATTTACTTTAGAAATTGAAGATCTGTCTCTAGAACGAAATTATTGATTAATTAAAATTCTACTTTGATAATTTGAAATATTGTAACAAGTGAACGACTGTTTATTTCCGTGCTCAACTTCAGAAACTGGTCTTAACCTAATCTGATTTTGAACGGACAAGCTAAAGTGAAGGTGGCAAGTTAAAAGCACCCACTGCCATTCGAGAGTTATGTTTGTTTGGCCCACGTGACCATCATTTATATAGAACATATATACATGTATACAATCCCAAAATATGAACCATATTTTGCAAAATCGAAAACGGGATGCGAACTCCGAATCCTCGAATTCACCATCCGGCACGCCAATTAGAAAATTAAGGCTCAAGTGGGTGTTATATTTGAACAACTGATATCATTTTTTTAACAATAAAGATAACTAAAGAAACTCACAAACTAAAATAGTTTAGGTCCCTTGTGTTGTTTTTTTTCAATTTTCTTTCCCGTGAGAAGTCAAGACTGATTTGTTAAATAATTTTAAAATTTACGGAAATATTTATTATTTGAATTTCATCATAGAAATTACCACTAGAGGACGCCACTGCTACAAAGTAGAAAAACAACCAACAAATAGATGAATGTTACTGGTTAACGACTCCAAGAATCCCGTGAAATAAAAAAAACATATATATTTGAATATGAAAATCAATATATCCAACAACAGCACTACCTTCTTTAGAAACGCTGACGACTTTAAAGTTTTAATGATTTTCAAAACAACGTACATTAAAAGTTAGTTTCGTGAGCTTACTTTTGGTAGATGACGTCATCATTACAAAGTTTGAAGTTAGGTGGCTCACATACTAAAATTATTGTTATATAATTGTTTAAATAAAATTTAGTTAAGACATAAGGAATGTTCCCATGATGGAAAAAACAGTAGAAAAGTTTCCAGAAATTGCAAATTTTCATCATCCTTAGACAAATAATTAGTATTGGATAAAGCGTTTATATAACCTTCAGTAGGCCTATTTAAAGTTAAACAAAGAGCTTGTATGACTTTCCGTAAACTTATTTGAAGTTAAACCGATAGTTTGTATAACTATCGTTAAACCTGTTTAAGGTTAAAAAAAAAAGTTGATATAATAACTGGTAAGTATATTTAAACTAAGAGTTAATACCTAGCTCAAGTTAAATAAAGAGTACAAAATCAAGGTAAATATTTGTTTTAAAAGTACACGCTAAGCCTACCTGCCATTGATAAACGAAGAATTATCCTTCGAAATGGTGGCCCTACTCGAGTTGAACGATATTTCATTATATTCACTATTAATTTCTCTCCATAGTTTATGTGATTATTATTAATTATTTATCGGGTTCGATGAATAGTTACTGGAGCAGTGACTAACAGACATCAATACGTTACATCTGGCCCTATGAGGTTATGATCTGATTTTGAATGTGATTAGAAATTAGCCAGACGACTACACACTATTACGTCACATGTAAAAACGTGTTTGATTTTGATTTCTTACGAAGTTTTATTACCCTTTGGTCTTTAAACTTTTTATAAGATTAATAGAAAACTATCAACCGTCTCGAGGTAGAAATCGAATTATTTAATTTATTGTTGTTGCTGGACGTTGTCTTTAGTAACAACTCATACTTTAATAACCACCCTGGAAAAATTACATACTGTGCTCCTCAGAGTGGCCCGGCATGGCCAAGCGTGTTAAGGCGTGCGACTCGTAATCTGAGGGTAGCGGTTCGCATCCCCATCGCGCCAAACATTCTCGCCCTTTCAGCCGCGGGAGCATAAGAAAGTGACAGTCAATCCCACTATTCGTTGGTAAAAGAGTAGCCCAAGAGTTGGCAGTGGGTGGTGATGACTAGCTGCCTTCCCTCTAGTCTTACACTGCTAAATTAGGGACGGCTAGCACAGACAGCCCTCGAGTAGCTTTGTGCGAAATTCAAAAACAAAAAAGGAGACCCTCAGAATCTGTCACGTAAGTCCAATTGTCCGGTGATATCCGCAGGTAGCTGTCAGCATAACGTTTCATTGAGTCCTCTAAGTCGGGAGAAAAACCACATTCTCTCCTCCTTGCAACCAGTTTCTCCCACTACAGAATTCTTCACGTAGAATTAACGTAAAATTTGCATACAAAGAAGTGACAGCGCAGATATTCCTCGTGTAGCTTTGCGCGAAATTCAAAACAAACAGTTACGAACCTTTGGTTTAAGATAATGGTGGTGGAAGATAACGAAGAAACAAAATATATGAAGGAGAAGTATTTACAACATCTTCCAATAGAATTTCACGCTAAGCTACACGAGGGCTATCTGCGCTAGCCGTCCCTAATTTAGCAGTGTGAGACAAGAGGGAAGGCAACTAGTCATCACCACCCACCGCCAACTCTTGGGCTACTCTTTTAACAACGAATAGCGGGATTGACCGTGACATTATAACGCCCCCACGGCTACGACGGCGAGCATGCCTGGTGTAACGGGGATTCGAACCCGCGACCCTCGGATTACGAGTCGAGTGCCTTAACCATGCCGGGCCTCACAATAGCTAGGGACAAGTAGCAGGTGAAATATTTGTAATTTAGTAATAGGCACAAAACTGTACAATTAGCTATTTCTGTTCTGTTTCTCTTTTTTTAAAATTGTCTTTAACTCACACCTGTTCTGTCTCTTGTTTTAAAATTGTCTTTAATTCACAGATGTTCTGTTTCTCTTGTTTTAAAATTGTCTTTAATTCATACCTGTCCTGTTTCTCTTGTTTTAAAATTGTCTTTAATTCACAGATGTTCTGTCAATTGTTTTAAAATTGTCTTTAATTCACAGATGTTCTGTTTCTCTTGTTTTAAAATTGTCTTTAATTCACAGATGTTCTGTTTCTCTTGTTTTAAAATTGTCTTTAATTCACACCTGTTCTGTTTCTCTTGTTTTAAAATTGTCTTTAATTCACAGATGTTCTGTTTCTCTTGTTTTAAAATTGTCTTTAATTCACAGATGTTCTGTTTCTCTTGTTTTAAAATTGTCTTTAATTCACACCTGTTCTGTTTCTCTTATTTTAAAATTGTCTTTAATTCACACCTGTTCTGTTTCTCTTGTTTTAAAATTGTCTTTAATTCACAGATGTTCTGTTTCTCTTGTTTTAAAATTGTCTTTAATTCACACCTGTTCTGTTTCTCTTATTTTAAAATTGTCTTTACTTCACACCTGTTCTGTTTCTCTTATTTTAAAATTGTCTTTAATTCACAGATGTTCTGTTTCTCTTGTTTTAAAATTGTCTTTAATTCACAAATGTTCTGTTTCTCTTGTTTTAAAATTGTCTTTAATTCACACCTGTTCTGTTTCTCTTGTTTTAAAATTGTCTTTAATTCACAGATGTTCTGTTTTTCTTGTTTTAAAATTGTCTTTAATTCACACCTGTTCTGTCTCTTGTTTTAAAATTGTCTTTAATTCACACCTGTTCTGTTTCTCTTATTTTAAAATTGTCTTTAATTCACACCTGTTCCGTTTCTCTTGTTTTAAAATTGTCTTTAATTCACAGATGTTCTGTCTCTTGTTTTAAAATTGTCTTTAATTCACAGATGTTCTGTTTCTCTTGTTTTAAAATTGTCTTTAATTCATAGCTGTTCTGTCTCTTGTTTTAAAATTGTCTTTAATTCACACCTGTTCTGTCTCTTGTTTTAAAATTGTCTTTAATTCACAGATGTTCTGTTTCTCTTGTTTTAAAATTGTCTTTAATTCACACCTGTTCTGTCTCTTGTTTTAAAATTGTCTTTAATTCACACCTGTTGTGTCTCTTGTTTTAAAATTGTCTTTAATTCACAGATGTTCTGTTTCTCTTGTTTTAAAATTGTCTTTAATTCACAGATGTTCTGTTTCTCTTGTTTTAAAATTGTCTTTAATTCATAGCTGTTCTGTCTCTTGTTTTAAAATTGTCTTTAATTCACACCTGTTCTGTTTCTCTTGTTTTAAAATTGTCTTTAATTCACAGATGTTCTGTTTCTCTTGTTTTAAAATTGTCTTTAATTCACACCTGTTCTGTCTCTTGTTTTAAAATTGTCTTTAATTCACACCTGTTGTGTCTCTTGTTTTAAAATTGTCTTTAATTCACAGATGTTCTGTTTCTCTTGTTTTAAAATTGTCTTTAATTCACACCTGTTCTGTTTCTCTTGTTTTAAAATTGTCTTTAATTCACAGATGTTCTGTCTCTTGTTTTAAAATTGTCTTTAATTCACAGATGTTCTGTTTCTCTTGTTTTAAAATTGTCTTTAATTCACAGATGTTCTGTTTCTCTCGTTTTAAAATTGTCTTTAATTCACACCTGTTCTGTTTCTCTTGTTTTAAAATTGTCTTTAATTCACAGATGTTCTGTTTCTCTTGTTTTAAAATTGTCTTTAATTCACAGATGTTCTGTTTCTCTTGTTTTAAAATTGTCTTTAATTCAGAGATGTTCTGTCTCTTGTTTTAAAATTGTCTTTAATTCACACCTGTTCTGTTTCTCTTATTTTAAAATTGTCTTTAATTCACAGATGTTCTGTTTCTCTTGTTTTAAAATTGTCTTTAATTCACAGATGTTCTGTTTCTCTTGTTTTAAAATTGTCTTTAATTCACACCTGTTCTGTTTCTCTTGTTTTAAAATTGTCTTTAATTCACAGATGTTCTGTTTCTCTTGTTTTAAAATTGTCTTTAATTCAGAGATGTTCTGTTTCTCTTGTTTTAAAATTGTCTTTAATTCACACCTGTTCTGTTTCTCTTGTTTTAAAATTGTCTTTAATTCACAGATGTTCTGTTTCTCTTGTTTTAAAATTGTCTTTAATTCACAGATGTTCTGTCTCTTGTTTTAAAATTGTCTTTAATTCACACCTGTTCTGTTTCTCTTGTTTTAAAATTGTCTTTAATTCACAGATGTTCTGTTTCTCTTGTTTTAAAATTGTCTTTAATTCACAGATGTTCTGTTTCTCTTGTTTTAAAATTGTCTTTAATTCACAGATGTTCTGTTTCTCTTGTTTTAAAATTGTCTTTAATTCACACCTGTTCTGTTTCTCTTGTTTTAAAATTTCTTTAATTCACACCTGTTCTGTCTCTTGTTTTAAAATTGTTTTTAATTCACAGATGTTCTGTTTCTGCTATTTAAATATTGTCTTTATTTCACACCTGTTCTGTTTCTCTTATTTTAAAATTGTCTTTAATTCACAGATGTTCTGTTTCTGCTATTAAAATATTGTATTTATTTCACACCTGTTCTGTTTCTGCTATTTAAATATTGTCTTTATTTTAAATCCTTACAGATTTACGTTTCTACTTATTGTAGAGTTAACTACCATACAGAACAATCCCCTGGATATTGTTTTACCGTAAGTAACGATAAATACTCTTATATTTTTCACATTTATAACTAATTTTTAGAAGCACTTTCAATTCGTGCATTGAAGCAGAAAAACAACTAATTATAACCACTTCTTCAAACAATGTTGTTCGAAACTGTATACGGTATCTTATATTTACACGTGTTTATTGAAAACGTATTTATTTCCCGTATAAGAACTTTAAAGCTATTTAATATGTCCGATAACTCTATCTTTACTTTTTAAATCTGAAGATACCTTATGCGCTACATGATGTAAACGGCCAGGCTATAAACCTTGGTTTCAGGCATAGCTAACCCTAAATTTAGAACTCCTGATTATAAGGGAAATAAACAGTGTTGTGCCTCCAGCTACTTTTAAACGAATAATTAAATCAGCTGTAACTTTTTTATGACATAACAGTGGAAAGTGTGAAGCGTGTTCAGTGGCTCGAACCTTAAACCTTTCTTCTTTAACCCTGCTTGTTAACTGCCATGCCCCACCCGATACCGATAATTTATAAGAAATACAACTAAAAAAAATTGGTACTCGTAAATTTTCAATTATTTGTTTATGTTTAGCGTTCTCAAACATTCTGCCTATTTGCAAAATACTTTTTGTTCTTGAAAAAACAGCGGACTATTTGATCTGTAACGTAAAACGAGTGTATTTGTTTGTTTGTTTGTTTTGAATTTCGCGCAAAGCTACACGAGAGCTATCTGAGCTAGCCGTCCCTAATTTAGCAGTTTAAGACTAGAGGGAAGGCAGCTAGTCATCACCACCCACCACCAACTCTTGGGCTACTCTTTTACTAACGAATAGTGGGATTGACCGTAACATTATAACGCCCCCACGGCGTGCGTGTCTGATGTGAGAGGGATTCGAACCTTCAGATTACGAGTCGAGTGTCATAACTACTTGGCCATGCCGAGCACGTGTGAAACCTTGTATCAGTTTATATTAAACATTCAATATTTGGTTGGTTCTCCTCGTATTCTAATAACTTCCTCAAGGTGACTTGGCATGCTGTCGATGAGGTTACTGATGTAATACACCGTGATTTCATCCAAATTTGTCAATAGGAAACGATGCAATACAGCTAAAGTATCTTGTTTAGTGTCGTGGTTAGAAAGGTTTCTGGCTCAGTTCTGCCCAACAGTTCTCAATGGGGTTTGAATCCGGAGACGTTGCTAGCCATGAGATTCTCGTAATGCTCTCTTAGACGAGATAATTTCAATATATGCACTGTGGGCATTGTCATCCTTGAAAACAAAGTTATTGACAACCTTGTTCTAATATATGACAGAAATAACATTTCCATGTGATGCCTGTAGAAAGCGCCATGTAGAGAGCTTTTCTGGCGATATTAAGAACAGATTTTACTGTACCCCCTCTTGTGGGAAAGACAGCCTTTCTTCATCTGTTCTTCAGAAAAGCAGTGAATTATGGTTAATATCAGTTTACTGATAGCTTTTCTTACAAAATGACCTTGTTTGGTCAGTCTTCTATTTACAGTTCTTCTGAAAATCCTGGTGTGAATATGTTCATATCATTCCTGTCCTAAAGTTTATAAGTTCTTTCGACCTTGACATGTTAACCTGATCAAAATAATTGTCATCTTTAGCAGTAGTTTTTCGGCGTCTACAAAAGTAGACTTTCCTAGATCAGAGTTTCCTGTAGTCCGATGACGTTTCTGGATTCTGGATATGTGTGTTTGTTTGATACCGCATCTGGACAGTCGAACAATTTGACACCTTATAGCCTCTGGCAAGTGTCAAGGTACGACTACACCAAGCACACAAAACTGTAGGAACAAAACAGTGAAGGCACGACTACACCAAGCACCCAAAACTGTAGGAACAAAACAGTGAAGGCACGACTACACCAAGCACCCAAAACTGTAGGAACAAAACAGTGATGTGTTTGAAAAAATATTGTACCCAAAGTTTTATATAAAACAGATGTGTATGTGTGTTTTAACAAACGCTCAGAGCAACTCATACAGCCCATAATAACAATTCGTACGTGTTTGTCCAATCATACATTACATTCTCTATTACTACTCAGCAACTACTCCACCCATGTAGACAATAACATCAGCCTAGAACGGTTTTGACCAAGACTGTATTTCTACAAAGATATTAACTGGTAGAAACAAACAACGTTTGTTTATATTACAACGTTTATTATAAGGTTTCTGTACTTTGTTACATTTTAAACTGATGAAATATAGCCGGCCCGGCATGGCCAAGCGTGTTAAGGCGTATGACTCGTAATCTGAGGGTCGCGGGTTCACATCCCGGTCGCGCCAAACATGCTCGCCCTTTCAGCCGTGGGGGCGTTATTATGTGACGGTCAATCCCACTATTCGTTGGTAAAAGAGTATCCCAAGAGTTGGCGGTGGGTAGTGATGACTAGCTACCTTCCTTCTAGTCTTACACTGCTAAATTAGGGACGGCTAGCACAGATAGCCCTCGAGTAGCTTTGTGCGAAATTCCAAAAAACAAACAAACAAATATAGCATGTTTATATCAGCAGTTTCTTACTTCGATATAAACAGCATATTCCACTAATTGCACCATAAAAAGCTCCATTATTTTAACATGACAACGTTATTTTTATCGTAGTTTTAAAAACGTTAATAGACGTCGATATTTATGATTAAGTGGAATTCTATATTTAGAGTCTGTGGCTAGAATACAACACTGATGTGGAAAAGTTAATACCAGCCTAATCCTGCTCGCTATCGAATCCATCTTGTAGCCACAGTAAAACAAACCAAAAATTGATCGCGTCTTGTCCAACTCAGTGAATTTAATTAACTTGTTTATAACAGTAAAAATCACCCGCTGGAAGGGTCTTGCAAACTGACTATACAAGGATAAAATATTTCATTCTTATTCAAGTGCCCTCTAATAACTCAGCGTCGAGTCTCACAGTTAACAATGCTGAAGTCCAAGTTTGGATACCTGCGGTGGGCATAGCATAGAAGCCGATAGTGTACCTTTCTGCTTAACAATAACAATCTAAACGTGATAATCGTTTTGTGATTTTGAAGCTACACTTACACTCTTGTGCAAATTAATTGAAACAAATAGTCATTTTACAATATTTTCAGCATGGCGGCCGGTGTAGGCTTGCTGGACCCGCTGATTTCCTTTAATGGTCACATTTTCACACAGACGGCGTAATTAGCTGTGTTTTGCAGTACGGTCGATCTATTTTTGGGATATATGACGAAATTTTGAGGAATATTACGTCATTCGAAATTACGTTAGAAGGGCAAGGAGACCAGTCAAAAAACAACTTCTTACCAACTCAATGAAGAAAAAACGGTATCAATGGGGTCTGAAATACAAGAACTGGACGCAAGAACAATGGAGGAAGGTGTTATTCAGTGATGAGACTCATTTCTTCGTACAGGGTCAAAGAAGTCTGCATGTTCGCAGATCTCCAGGTGAGAAACTTCGAGAATCTCACATCAATCACTTCGTAAAATATCCCTTGAAGAAGATGTTTTCGGGTTTTTTCAGCTACTATGGCGTCTGAGGTTTACATATCGTAGAAGGTATGATGCGAGGACCACAGTACATCGAAGTTTTGCAGAGAAGAGTCGTTCCAGAATTGAAAAAAGATATTTCCAGATGGATGTAGCATTTTTCAGCAAGATCTGGCTCCGTGCCACACATCGAAACATGTAAAGAATTTTTATGACTACAACGCGAATAAAGGTGCTGGACTGGTCTGGAAACTCTCCGGACTTATATCCTATTGAATATATTTGGGCGATTTGTAAAGAAATACTTCGGGGAAAAAAACTGTACTACGAAAGATAAGCTAATTGAAGCCATAATTAAGGTGTGATAACACGATCCAAAAATTAGTAAAGATTGCAGTCAACTCGTGGGCTCGATACCAAAACGGATTAATGATCTTCTGAAAAATAAAGGCGGTCATATCACGTATTAATTTGTGAGTAATTTTTGGATTCTCAGAAATAAAACGCAAAAAAGTTGAAAAAATCGTAATTTTCCGTCTTGTTTCAATTAATTGCACAAGGGTGTATCAACAAATATGAAAACAAATGCTTATTAAAAATAATTTTTTATAACGCAGACCTTGTTGATATGAGATTCTTTATGGAACTGGGAAACAAACAAATAAATAAGCTAATTTAAGTTCGTTGTGAAATAATATTTTTTCGTAAGTTATTTCAATCTCCATGTATAAAGAGCCACCATGCGGAATTGTTAACTGATAACAAATAAAATCGTTATAGTTTGAGCGCCAGGTGAAACTTTGTTTAACAGGAAGTGCGTGGATGTTTATCTTATGGAAAATCCACATCGGGCTATCTGCTGAGCCCACCGAAAGGAATCGAACCCCTGATTTTAGCGTTGTAAATCAGACGACATACCGCTGTACTGGCGGAGGAAGGCGAAGTATGCGTATGTTTTTCTTATTGAAAATTCACATCGGGCTATCTGCTGAGCCCACCGAGGGGAATCGAACCTCTGATTTTAGCGTTGTAAGTCCGTAGACTTACTGCTGTACTAACGGGGGGCTTAACAGGAAGTGGAAAGTTCATAGTCCGCAATTAAACGAGAATGAACAGTTTAATTATGAATGAAAACGACTTTAAAATTACTACGCCGGTGGTAAGATCTGTTTAATAAACATTATTCAAACTTAGGATTGAACAAACGGAACGAATATTTTTTGTTCGCTGTTCCTGACAACCTCTCGATAAACAAAAGTAAATCGATTTTCACATTTAACGGCGTCAGTGATCTTAATGTCTTAAGTATTTGATTTATTGGTTTCCGGAATCTTTATAAGCCTAACGTATAGATTTATATAAACATTTCTAATGGGTCTGTAAACGTCTTTATACTTTCCAGTCTTTGCTACAAAAGTCCTACGTATTTGCTGTGTCCTTCTTTGATTCATAAAGTATAACTATTTATATTTTAGTCGATAATTGGAGTCTTTTATTTATGACTTAGTCGGTAAGTTGTGACTTTTAGAGTTTGTTTTCCTTGCTACTTAAAACACTCGGAATATTTACTAGAATCTTAAAGTAGTCATTGTTGAGGACACTTAAGGAAAACCACTCTTCTATTTTGAGTTTTTTTAAAACAAGTATTTATTTAAATATTAATCTTATAACCAGACTATAACGTAGAACTATTTGTCGATTTGTTTGTCCTTCAGAAGATGAGAAATAAAAGACTTGAATAATTGGAGTTGTCACCTCCTTCATCAGGGGTAAGATTTCCATTATTTAACACGACCTATGAACGCTGACCTCGTAGTATAACACAACATTTCTTAAGAAACAATATGTTGTTGTGAAAATTTGCAAAACTAAGACTTTTCTTGTTTTATCGTTCACGTAAAATGTAACTACAGAACGTAACGAGAACCTTTAGTATGGAAAATATTCTGTAACTTTGATCAGTTAATCTAAGAAGAACTTTTTATTTAGTCCCATCATTGTTCCTTAGTTATATTGTACACAACACTTAGTTGGGCTACAGAAGAACGTTTTATTTAGTCCCATTATTGTTCCTTAGTTTTATTGTACACATAATTTAGTTGGGCTACAGAAGAACGTTTTATTTACTCCCATCATTGTTCCTTAGTTTTATTGTACACAACATTTAGTTAGCCTATGAAAGAACGTTTTTATTCAGTGCCCTCAGTTTTCTGATTTACAGAATTTAGTTCAGCTATATGAGAACTTAATCTCATAATCATTTCTTTTAGTTATAATTGGATTATGAAATAACTTTCAAGTTTGATATTTTTAAGTAACAAAAAGTCGATTGAAGTTTTCTCAAAGTGATCTGTTTTCACTACAGTCTTTGATTTTTTGGTTTGTTTTGAATTTCGCGCAAAGCTACTCGAGGGCTATCTGTGCTAGCCGTTCATAATTTAGCAGTGTAAGACTAGAGGGAAGCCAGCTAGTCATCACCACCCACCGACAACTCTTGGGCTACTCTTTTACCAACGAATAGTGGAATTTACCCTCCCATTATAACGCCCTCACGGCTCAAAAGGCGAGTGTGTGTGGTGCGACGGGGACTCGAACCCGCGACCCTCGGATTACTAGTTGAGTCCTTAACCACCTGACCATGCCGGACCTGCAGTGTTTGAAACGGGAGTTTTTCTTTGATGCATTCTAATCTCATAACTGACAAGCCACTACTTTCCTTCAGCTTATAAGTTAAAAACTAATGAAGCGGTCTATGTGAATCATTGTATTAAGCTAACTACATCTCGCTTAATAGAAAACCTCGGTTTACCCTTGGAAGTCCATGATTATCGAAGTTTAAAACATATATTGTGTAAAATTATTTATGAGTCTAATTTGTTGACCACACAATTTCTTATATTATACAGCTTACATAAATTAGTATAAGCTAAATTAAAGTGAACAATGCCATTAATCACAGTAATTATTGTGTTTATTTGTACATAACAAAGAGCGATTTCGCCAGATTTTATATTCGTCAATCTCCTCATTTAATAATGTCTCAGACAAAACATACCGAATGTGATATATGTACGCCTACCGGTAGTAACAGTAAACTGTTTAAGTATCAACGGGTCAGGCGTGGGCAAATGGTTAAGGCACTTGCCTCGTAATCCGAGGGTCGCGGGTTCGAATTCCGGTCGCACGAAACATGCTCGCCCTACCTGCCGTGGGGGCGTTATAATGTGTCGGTCAATCCCACTATTTGTTGATAAAAGAGTAGCCCATGAGTTGGCAATTGGTGGTGATGACTAGCTGCCTTTCCTCTAATCTCACACTGCTAAATTAGGGACAGCTAGCGCAGATAGTCCTCGTGTAGCTTTGTGCGAAATTTAAGAACAAACCAAAAAATCAAAGTCCATTGTAAAGTGGACCTGTAAAGACAGTATAGTGGACAAAGCTGTAAAGATAAGACAGTAGACAAGACAGTAAATACAAAATAGTAAACATGACAATAAGGATAAGATAGTAGCCAAGATTATAAAGATAAACTGTAAAAATAAGACCAAATACAATAGAGTAGACAAGATATTAAGTATAGTAGACAAAACAGTAAATCAAGATAGGAGACAAGGCTGTAGAGATAAAATAGCAGACAATATAGTAAGTACAAGATAGGACACAATCCTGTAAATATAATATAGTAGATAAGACAGTAAATACAATACAGTACAGTAAGAAAAACACATTGCTAACACTAAAGTTCAGAATATGTGTATAAACCTATGTGGATTGGTTTAGAGAAACCGTTACATAATTATTTATTTATTTGGAACCATGAGTTTCATGGCACGTTTGCGAGTCAGCACTAATTTTAAGACAAGCTCGTGGTTTGTAAAATGACACTAATCAACGGCTTAAATAATAAAAATAACACAATAACAACAAAATATTTTCATTTTCTTGGTGTTATGGGTGAGCAAATGTCTTCCACTTTCTGCTGTGGGTTAGTTATATTCGTGACAGTCAAACCTGCTATACAGTTCAGAGTAACCATGAAGACGACGGGTTCCATTGACTGGTTGACTTGTCACTGGCCAGTTACCTGTAAAGAAGGGATGTCTATCCCTGAACCCGTATTTAGATATAACGGAGCTAGAGACAGAAATTGTTCTAGCCTGTCTCCCTGCTGCATATGAGAAGTGAGAGTAAACCGTTGACGAGAACAGAAGCGGAAATCATTAGGCAGCAAGGATTAGATATTCTGTACTTAAGGGAAGTCAGACTGACTACAAAATGGTGAAGAAGAGTTGAGATAAGTTATAAGCTGAAGTACAGCAACTGACCATTAGCTGAATTGTGGGCTCAGTTTCTGTTTGTGTTTTGAATTTCGCGCAAAGCTACACGAGGGCTATCTGCGCTAGCCGTCCCTAATTTAGCAGTGTAAGACTAGAGGGAATGCAGCTAGTTAATACCACCTACCGCCAAATCTAGGGCTACAATTTTACCAACAAATAGCAGGATTGACCGTCACATTATAACGCCCCCACAGCTGAAAGGGCGAGTATGTTTGGTGTGACGGGGATTCCAGCCTGCGACCCTCAGATTATGAGATGAACGCTTTAACCCACCTGGCCATGCCGGGCCATGTGTAGTGAAGGCTGTGTGTACATATACGTTCACAGCTTGGTTTCTAATTGATAGTTGAAAACATCATAGATATAACTCTAACAAAATAATTCAAAAGTTATTTTACTAGTTCTTTAGCACTCTAGTATCAAGGAATATCAGGTCTCACTAATCAACAAATCCTGCATTAGTAACATGTTTAGTACTCCAGTATCAAGGAATATCAGGTCTCACTAATCAACAAATCCTGTATTAGTAACATGTTCAGTACTCCAGTTTAAAGGAATATCAGGTCTCACTAATCAACAAATTCTGTATTAGTAACATGTTTAGTACTCCAGTATCAAGGAATATCAGGTCTCATCAATCAACAAATCCTGTATTAGTAACATGTTTAGTACTCCAGTTTTAAGGAATATCAGGTCTCACTAATCAACAAATCCTGTATTAGTAACATGTTTAGTACTCCAGTTTAAAGGAATATCAGGTCTCACTAATCAGCAAATCCTTTATTAGTAACATGTTTATTACTCCAGTTTAAAGGAATATCAGGTCTCACTAATCCACAAATCCTGTATTAGTAACATGTTTAGTACTCCAGTTTCAAGGAATATCAGGTCTCACTAATCAACAAATCCTGCATTAGTAACATGTTTAGTACTCCAGTTTCAAATACAAAGTCTATATATTCCATATTGAATTTACAACGAGTTTATATGGATAAGTTTGACACTTTCACATGTTTTCTTCTGTTCGAAACAAAAGTTGGACTACAGAGAACACGTGAAAATGTTGAAACTTATATTAATTTCTTTTTCCTTTAATAATGTAGCTAAATCGTATTTTTGTTGTGTATTATTTTAAGGTGATTGGTTGTTTTTCTTGTGCATTATTGCACACTTAAAACTGTTTCCATTGTATTTTCAGATCATAATCAGTACATCTACGAGCTCTTACCATCATGTCCTCAGATTATAACCAGTACACCTGAGAGTTCTGACCAACATGTTCTCAGATCATAACCATAACATCTGCGACTTCTCACCATTGATTAAGTTATCAGATCATAACCAATACATCTACGAGTTCTCACCACGAAGTTCTCAGATCACAGCCAATACCTCTGCTAGTTCTTACGATCAAGTTTTCAGATCATAATCAATACATCTGCGAGATCTTACCATCAAGTTCTCAGATCATAACCAATACATCTGCGAGCTCTTACATCAAGTTCTCAGATCATAACCAATACATCTACGAGTTCTCACCACCCAGGTCTCAGATCATAGCCAGTACATCTGCTAGTTCTTACCATCAAGTTCTCAGATCATAATCAACACATCTGCTAGTTCTTACCGTCAAGTTTTCAGATCATAACCAGTACATCTGCTAGTTCTTACCATCAAGTTCTCAGATCATAACCAGTACATCTGCTAGTTCTTACTGTCAAGTTTTCAGATCATAACCAGTACATCTGCTAGTTCTTATGATCAAGTTCTCAGATCATAACCAGTACATCTGCTAGTTCTTACCATCAAGTTCTCAGATCATAACCAGTACATCTACCATGTGTTATTTGTGAGTTGCCGACTGAGAACCAGAGTCCAATTATAAAATAAACAAGAAACTGATTTCTATAACAGAGTAAATTGTGCAGATATATTTGTTGCACAGATAACAGACTTGTCTTTATGACGTTATCAGATTTATTGATGACTGTTTCTGTTGTCACTTGGAATACCTTTTCCTTACTAATATTCTCGTAGTATAGGTCTGGCATGGCCAAGTGGTTAAGGCACTGGACTCGTAATCTGAAGGTCGCGGGTTTGAATCCCCGTGGCATCAAACATGCTCGCCCTTTCAGCCGCGGGGGCGATATAATGTGATGGGTGGTGATGACTAGCTATCTTCCCTGTGGTCATACACTGCTAAATTAGGGACCTTTGCGCGAAATTCAAAACAAACCAAACCAAAGTCATATTATATTTATATAAATATAACTGGTACATGTGGTATATATCTACAAAGATTTGATAGTACTGTCTGTTGTATGTTCATGTAACTATTTATGTATATAAATTTGATAGTACTGTCTGCTGTATGTCTATGTAATTACTTATCTATATAAATATAACAGTACTGTCTCTTGAATGTCCGCGTAACAACTTTGCAGGGTGGGGATGGATGTTCACCAAAGTTAGTATAGAAGTCCCCTGGGTCCATGCGAGGGTAGACTTAAATTTTCAGTTTTGCATTTTGCAGTTTTTTTATAGTCCCTTATGCGTTTTTTTTTACCACTACTTTGTCCCTGTAGATAGCTCTTCACCATATTTGGCTCATAGGATCTATAGGGAGATGCATGCAAAGTCGAGGCTTCATATTTCGTGTTTTGTAGATTTTTTGGGTGTTTTTTTATCTTTACGTATAAGGGTAACAATTTTTCGTGTCCTAAGATAACAATTCATTAGTCATCAATGTACATGAATTTCATCCAGAGGAAAGGTACCCCAGGTAGTATATATATTAGTTAAACGTTCTTGATAAAATTTTACTTTTCTTCTCTACAACTAAATCACATTAAATGCTCTTTGTGCTTACAGAAAATTAACAATTTTTGAATTGGTTTATAATACAGCATTCTATGTCAGTTGAATTGGTTTATAGTACAGCTTTCTACGTCGGGTGAATTGGTTTGTGGTACAGCCTTCTATGTCGGTTGAATTGACTTATAGTACAATCTTACATGTCAGTTGCATATAAACTTGCAGCCGTAATACAAACATAAAGACAGTTACATCCCAGCTACCAGAATATAAATGATAGTATGAAACGATTTCAAAACGTGGCTACAGCACGTTGAAACAACAACATAAAAAAACAACTGTCTCTTTAATCTCACCAGTGAAATTCTATTTGATCTGACGCGATTATCGAAACCCTTTCTGAAGGAAACTTCTGGAAAACTCTGATAAAAATTATTGAAAGACAAAACATCAAATATACTCCGAATCTTTTCGAATGTATCCACTCAGAAAATAACTCTGAATATAAAATGAAACTTTCCTAACTCTGTAATTGATGTACAATCCCCCATAAGTTGGCCACCTGGCATGACACATAAATTGTGCTGAAACAATGTTTATACGAACTGATCCAATAAACTGACATTACTACAGCTATGCTTTTAAAGAAAGTGTTTTACGGATAAAACTCTATAAAAAAAACGTTTTATAGAAGTCTATATTACAAGCTCTAGGTTCAGTAAATCAATAGCTGTCAATTCGGCGGTGAACCATACTGGAAGAGATCAGCGCCCTGACCCACACGCGCCCTGACCCACCCAGGCCTGGGTAGAGATTGAAATGAAATTACCAATTAGGTTTATATTTCAAAGGATCCGCCATCATGAAGTCAAGAACAGGAGTCCATATTTAGAATATTAGTTATTTAGTTTAAAGTTACTTCAATTATTGAAACGTACTGACACGAAAGGTCATTACTGGTTAAATGTCAAAATCTTTTTTTATTTTTTTTTTCTAAGAGCGAACAAACAAATTAAGTTACTTCCAAAGTCAAACGTTGTCGTGGTCAGTTAAGGTGAAAAACATAGAAAGTTTTATTCTTTCTGTTTTCATTCAGTTAAGTTTTGATTATGGACTATTACACCAAGACTCCACAAAAATGATCCCCTACCCCAGTGGCACAGCTGTATGTCTGCGAGCTTATTCCGAGTTTCGATAGCCGTGGGGGGTAGATAGATAGCCTGTTATGTAGCTTTGTGTTTCATTCTACATAAACAAACAAACCACAACAAGGGGGAGAAACATACAAGCATATGTAAAAAACAAATGTTGTTTGGACTGACTCTCTTATGTGGCCCAGTAACACTTTCCGAAACAGATAAACACCCAGTTTAAACAGCAAGAATTTCTTGAATTTGTAAATTTAAACTGGAACAATAATACATCATAAAAAACTGCGATGTGTATCTTTATAGAAGTAAATCTGAAGGCTCAGTAATGCTAAAAATCGAGTTTCGATACCCGCGGTGGGGACAGCGCATTTATTACATTATGTAGCATTGTGCTTAACACCAAAAACCGAAAAAAAATTGTAATTCAAACAAATTGAAACTTAATTAATTAGTTAATTAATTCGGGGTTGGGGGCAGTAAAATACTTGTTTATTAATTAAAGCAATTTATAAAAACTAAAATCTGCGGACTTACAACGCTAAAAACCGCGTTTCGATACCCGTGGTGGGCAGAGCACAGATAGCCCATTGTGTAGCTTTGTGTTTAATTCAGAAACAGCAAACAACAATTATTGGAAAAATTTCTACCATGGTCATGTCCGTTATAGACACCAAAGCATTGTGTTTTGGAGAAATGGACACGTTATAAACGTGATGGTCAAATCTAACAGTTAAGTCTGATAAAAACAGTCCGTGTGCGAGCGGTGAGGGACGTTTTTTTCTAGTTTTGAAAATTAGGGGCAGTTAGGACAGAGATTGGTCGTGTAGTTTTGCGCGATATCCAATACACAAAGAGAAATAGTCCAATGGAATGTGTGGCGTCATATCATAAAAAGCTGTTGATAGTAGTTTATGTAAGCAAACTGGGGACAAGAAAGGGAAGAACATGCTTCTTTTGCCCTACGTGTTAAGCCTATCCAATAAAATTATTTTCTAAGATCGAAGGTTTTATTCGATACAACCACTTGGTCAAAATGGAAACAGTATTAGCTTTAGTTAAACTGTTTTCTCAGGTTAAAGACTGCACTACTGGGTGTGTTTAGTGAACCACGTTGTCAAACTGGACAAAAGTACTGAGTGAATTGTTTTTTAGGTATTTATGTTAAAAGCAGTTAAGTCGTATTTCCAAATAAAGTGATGACAAGTTACTCGGTGTTACTTTCACATATATATTTATCAAACTTTAAATGTCATGTTTTTAACTGAAATCTGCTGACCTCTTCTCTGCAAGTCGTCTTTATGTTTTGTATAAATAATGTGACAATTATTTGTTTGTTTTTTAATTTCGCGCAAAGCTACTCGAGGGCTATCTGCGCTAGCCGTCCCTAATTTAGCAGAGAAAAGGCAGCTAGTCATCACCACCCACCGCCAACTCTTGGGCTACTCTTTTACCAACGAATAGTGGGATTGACCGTCACATTATAACGCCCCCATCGCTGAAAGGACGAGCATGTTTGGTGCGACGGGGTTTCAAACCCGCGACCCTGAGATTACGAGTCGAACGCCTTAACCCATCTAGCCATGCCGGGCCTATTTATTTCATTTAGCTATGAAATGCGAGGCTAAGTATACTATGGGGTGGGGTTTGGGGTGCTTGTCCCATCATTTTTGATGGGCAACACCTTAGTTATTTGATAAGTAGAGATAACTGATATTAATAGTATTATACGAAAATCGCATTTTCCCACGTTCTATTAGTAAGCTTAAAACACATGATTGAAGCGGAATTTTCAGGTTATTGTTGATTTGAATTTAATGTCGTTCCATCAAAAAAAAAATAATAAAAAAGAAAAGCTGTTTTAAGTAATGAGCTTGAAACACTCTTTTAAACGGATTTTTCAAGTCGAAGCTGAAAATGGAATTAGGCTTTGCTATTAACTATCATCCCTCCCTCACATACACATTCACACACCCAAAACAGATAAGATAAAATAAGTTTCTCTCTGATATTTGTAATAAAATATGGAAATTAAATATTCATTATAAGACGTTGATAAAGACCTACTTGTAAGAAAAATCAAAATAAACAACTTTGTACATATATCTAGAGATCAAAAAATTCCGAATAAGTCAAACAAAACACGAAAAAAAAAAGCCCGAACTTGCCAGAATCTGTGATATATAATCCAGTTCGTGTACAGAAATACAACCTCTAACAGAAATTGTTAGTTGACTATATCCCAGCTTTTTTTTATATATATCTCATCAGTTTGGTTTGTTTTGAATTTTGCGCGAAGCTACACGAGGGCTATCTACGCTAGCTGTCCCTAATTTAGTTGTGTAAGACTAGAGGGAAGGCAGCTAATTATCACCACCAATTGCCAACTCTTGGGCTACTCTTTTACCAACGAATAGTGGGATTGATCGTCACATTATAATGTCCACACGGCTGAGAGGCAAGTATGTTTGGTGTGACGAGGATTCGAACTCCCGACCCTCAACTTGCGAGTCGAGCCCTTTAATCACTTAGCCATGCCGGCTTTGTTAAGCGAAAAGCAACACCTATTTCTGCTCTATTCACCTCGATTATCGAAACGATTGTTTTAACGGTATATACTTAAGGTTGAGTATATATAATGTGACCACTTTTACTTTTGTAAGTATTAATAACAGTGGAAGAACTGTCAAAATTGTTGATTAATAAAAATAAACTACAAGTCTAATTCCTCGTGACATTAAAACGTACGTATGTATAAAGGGTGTCCCAAAGAAAAAAACATATCAATCCTTTATATAAACATACATTGGTTCTATCGGTTGTATTATTGTCAATACGCTCCTTCCTACATGTTTATTGTTGTAGACTCTTCAAACATGATGAACAATTATTTTAACGTAGGAGTGACTAAACTATTGTTGTAGCCTTACAGCTGAAGAATTAGGCTTACCGCAACGTCTATTTTACAGATAAGGAGCAAAGCTTACCGCAACGTTTTATCTTACAGATGAGGAGCAAGGCTTAACGTAACGTTTATTTTACAGATGAGGAGCAAGGCTTAACGTAACGTTTATCTTACAGATGAGGAGCAAGGCTTAACGTAACGTTTATCTTACAGATGAGGAGCAAGGCTTAATGTAACGTTTATCTTACATATAAAGAGCTAGGCTTAACGAAACAATTATCTTACAGATGAGGAGCGAGGTTTAACGTAACGTTGTTTATCTTACAGAGGAGGAGCAAGGCTTAACGAAACGTTGTTTATCTTACAGATGAAGAGCAAGGCTTAACGAAACAATTATCTTACAGATGAGGAGCGAGGCTTAACGTAATGTTTGTCTTACGGATAAGGAGGAGCGAGACTTAACGTAACCTTTATCTTACGGATAAGGAGGAGCGAGACTTAACGTAACGTTTATCTTACAGATAAACTTTTTGCAACAATTGACATAGGGTTAGCTCTAAAATATTATATTCAGTTATTAAACATGCCGAGAGTCTAGAAATCATGTTAACGACATTCTCTACTCGTGATTCAAGAAAAAGATTCTCGAATCCCCACATCAATAACAACTAGACTGCCAGTGGACCAGTGGCAACATGTGTGGACTATCATAACAGTATTGTGTAGGGCAGTCAAGAGTTTCAGCACATTTAGAAATAACTATTAATTAATTAGTTAGTGTTTTCTTTTGAATTTTGCGCATAACTACTTGAGTGCTCTCTGTGCTATCCGTCTTTAAATTTGAAGTGACAAACGAGAGGAAAAGCAGTTATTCAACAACACATACCGCCAACTCTTTGCCCAACGAATAGTGGGATTGAGTGACACATTATCACGTATCCACGGCTGATAAGGCGGGCATGCTCGGTGACGGGGATTCGAACACACGACTTGCGATTGCGAGTTGAGTGCCCTAGCCACCAGGCTATGGCAGGCCAGTCAGTGGCAAGGCTGAGGGCTTATAACATAAAAATTGGGTTTCGATACCCGCGGTGAGTAAAGCACATGTAGTCCATTGTGTAATTTTGGGCTTAACAACAAATAAATAAATATAATTTTATCAGCCCTGTTCTTAAGATGAACTGTGAATAATGAGACATTTCTATTGTATAAAGAAATTCTAAATTAATCACTTTAGCTCCTTCGCGGCTCAGCGAAAAATCTGAAGTCTGATAACACCAAATCTGGGCTTTGATACCCACAGTGGCTATGGCACAGACAGCCCATTGTGTAGCTTTGTGATATGAATGAATTGGCTCATATCTAAATACAATTTCAGGAGCTCGTGTGGCTTACGTTACCAATTCGTGACCTTATTCGAGCCCCACACAAATTAACATTATTGTCTCTTTAACAATTTTGAACTTATTGGCCTTTTACAGACTTGGAGATGAACACAACTCGAAATAACAGCATTTGTGGGTAACTGCGTTTACTTGTTAGTTCAAATTTTAAATTAGACCTGCATAAAAAACAAAACAAGTCAGAAACACACATAAATTATATATTTCACTTCATGAGAGACCCGTCATTACCAGGTGATTAAGGCGCTCGACTCGTAATACAATGGTCACGGATTCGAATCCCCGTCGCACCAAACATGCTCATCCTTGCAACAGTGGGAGCTATATAATGTGACGGTCAATTCTACTATTTGTTAGTAAAACAGTACCCCAAGAGTTGGCTGTGGGTGGTGATGACTAGCTGCCTTCCCTCTTGTCTTACAATGCTAAATTAGGGACGGCTAGCGTAGAGAGCCCTCGTGTAGCTTTGCGCGAAATTCAAAACAAACAAACAAACAAACACTTCAAGATTTTTTTGGGTAATGGATTCGCGCACTTTTGACTACGTAAGTTACGACGCGACCCTAATTGAACGCATGGTAGCCTGTAGAGATTAAGACATGAATCCTCGAATCATCGAAGTTGTTGTAAATGGGATAAGGCGAAGAACATAAATTACCTTTCGACCCAGGTCTTTAAATAGTATCAAATATTTTTCTTGTTACTTGCTATTCTAGGTTGGAGTTCCAACATTGACAACTTCATGGTGACGTTCAGTTAGCTATTGTAGTTCACTTATTCAACCAGAAAAACAAATGTGCAGTAACGTTTGTCAACATCTTAGTGCTTGTGATAGCAGGATTTGATACATCTAATTGGAAAACACAGAAAAACAGTTTAATGCTTTTTAGCACGAAGATTTTGTTTGGTTTGTTTTGAACTTCGCGCAAAGCTTCACGAGCGCTATCCACGCTAGCCTTCCCTAATTTAGCAGTGTAAGGCTAGAGAAAAGGCAGTTAGTCATCATCACCCACCGCCAACTCTTGGGCTACTCTTTTATCAACGAATAGTGGAATTGATGGAAACATTATAATGACTCCAAGGCTGAAAGGGCGAGCATGTTTGGTGTGACGGGGATTCGAACCTGCGATCCGAACCTCGGATTATGAGTCTAGTGTCTTAACCACCTGGCCAGGCAGGGCCAGCACGAAGCTAAATACTTGGTTGTTTGCATTGGGTTAGCTGCGAGGATCGAACCTTGAATTATAAGCAAGCTTCTATGGGATTGTAACATCCAGACTGAACTAAACAAAAAAAAGAATGAATTCATTCTCAATCCTATATATTTTTCTATTTCTTAGAAGACTTGAAGAACGTAATAACTGAGTACCTAAACACTTACTCGTCTTGTATTAAAGTGAAGACATAAAGTTTGTTTGATTTATTTGTTGTCATAAATAAGTTGTTGTAAACGTGAACTTTGAATTATTCGCATATTTTGGTTAAATGGTAAATAATTATACCATAGATTCAGTCCCCCGCTGATACAACGGTAAGTCTACGGATTTACAACTCTAAATCAGGGGTTCAATTCCCTTTGATGAACTCAACAGATAGCCCAATGTGGCTTTGCTATAAGAAAAACACACATACCATAGATGTAGTTAAATTGTAAATAACAGTTTCGAATAAGGCATAAGTAATTATACTATAGATTCAACGAAACATTGAATCGATGAGTATAAAAATAATATCAAAAAATTGATATATATATGTAAAGTAATATATCATGTAATGTGGTCATGTTGTATATATGTATGTAAAGTAATATATCATGTAATGTGGCCATGTTGTATATATATGTACAGTAATATATCATGTAATGTGGCCATGTTGTATATATATGTACAGTAATATATCATGTAATGTGGCCATGTTGTATATAGATGTAAAGTAAGATATCATGTAATGTGGTCATGTTGTATATATATGTAAAGTAATATATCATGTAATGTGGCCATGTTGTATATAGATGTAAAGTAATATATCATGTAATGTGGTCATGTTGTATATATATATGTAAAGTAATATATCATGTAATGTGGTCATGTTGTATATAGATGTAAAGTAAGATATCATGTAATGTGGTCATGTTGTATATATATATGTAAAGTAATATATCATGTAATGTGGTCATGTTGTATATAGATGTAAAGTAATATATCATGTAATGTGGTCATGTTGTATATAGATGTAAAGTAATATATCATGTAACGTGGCCATGTTGTATATAGATGTAAAGTAATATATCATGTAATGTGGTCATGTTGTATATAGATGTAAAGTAATATATCATGTAATGTGGCCATGTTGTATATATATATGTAAAGTAATATATCATGTAATGTGGTCATGCTGTATATATATGTAAAGTAAGATATCATGTAATGTGGTCATGTTGTATATATATGTAAAGTAATATATCATGTAATGTTGTATGTATATGTAAAGTAATATATCATGTAATGTGGTCATGTTGTATATAGATGTAAAGTAAGATATCATGTAATGTGGTCATGTTGTATATATATGTAAAGTATTATATCATGTAATGTGTCCATGTTGTATATAGATGTAAATTAATATATCATGTAATGTGGTCATGTTGTATAAAGATGTAAAGTAAGATATCATGTAATGTGGTCATGTTGTATATATATGTAAAGTAATATATCATGTAATGTGGCCATGTTGTATATATAGATGTAAGTAATATATCATGTAATGTGGTCATATTGTATATATATATGTAAAGTAATATATCATGTAATGTGGTCATGTTGTATATAGATGTAAAGTAATATATCATGTAATGTGGTCATGTAGGTGTATATAGATGTAAAGTAATATATCATGTAATGTGGTCATATTGTATATAGATGTAAGTAATATATCATGTAATGTGGTCATATTTGTATATAGATGTAAAAAAGTAATATATCATGTAATATGGCCATGTTGTATATAGATGTAAAGTAATATATCATGTAATATGGTCATATTGTATATATATGTAAAGTAATATATCATGTAATGTGGTCATATTTGTATATATATGTAAAATGTAATATATCATGTAATGTGGTCATGTTGTATATAGATGTAAAGTAATATATCATGTAATGTGGTCATGTTGTATATAGATGTAAAGTAAGATATCATGTAATGTGATTATAGTATTTGTATATAGATGTAAGTAAGATGTATCATGTAATGTGGCTACATGTTGTATATATATGTAAAAGTAATATATCATGTAATGTGGCCATGTTGTATATATATATGTAAAAGTAATATATCATGTAATGTGGCCATAGTTTGTATATAGATGTAAAGTAATATATCATGTAATGTGGCCATGTTGTGTATATATATATGTAAGTAATATATCATGTAATGTGGTCATGTTGTATATAGATGTAAAAGTAATATATCATGTAATGTGGTCATGTTGTATATAGATGTAAAGTAATATATCATGTAATGTGGTCATGTTGTATATAGATGTAAAGCTAATATATCATGTAATGTGGTCATGTTGTATATAGATGTAAAGTAATATAATATCATGTAATATGGCCATGTTGTATATAGATGTAAAAGTAATATATATTCATGTAATATGGTCATGTTGTATATATATGTAAAGTAATATATCATGTAATGTGGTCATGTTGTATATATATGTAAAGTAATATATCATGTAATGTGGTCATGTTGTATATAGATGTAAAGTAATATATCATGTAATGTGGTCATGTTGTATATAGATGTAAAGTAAGATATCATGTAATGTGGTCATGTTGTATATAGATGTAAAGTAAGATATCATGTAATGTGGCCATGTTGTATATATATGTAAAGTAATATATCATGTAATGTGGCCATGTTGTATATATATATGTAAAGTAATATATCATGTAATGTGGCCATGTTGTATATAGATGTAAAGTAATATATCATGTAATGTGGTCATGTTGTATATAGATGTAAAGTAATATATCATGTAATGTGGTCATAAATTTGTATATAGATGTAAAAAAGTAATATATCATGTAATGTGGAAATGTTGTATATAGATGTAAAGTAATATATATCATGTAATGTGGTCATGTTGTATATAGATGTAAAAGTAATATATCATGTAATATGGTCATGTTGTATATATATATGTAAAAGTAATATATCATGTAATGTGGCCATGTTGTATATAGATGTAAAGTAAGATATCATGTAATGTGCTCATGTTGTATATATATGTAAAGTAATATATCATGTAATGTGGCCATGTTGTATATAGATGTAAAGTAATATATCATGTAATGTGGTCATGTTGTATATATTATGTAAGTAATATATCATGTAATGTGGCCATGTTGTATATAGATGTAAAAAGTAATATATCATGTAATGTGGCCATGTTGTTGTATATAGATGTAAAGTAATATATCATGTAATGTATTCATGTTGTATATATATGTAGCTAATATATCATGTAATGTAATCATGTTGTATATAGATGTAAAGTAATATATATCATGTAATGTGGTCATGTTGTATATAGATGTAAAGTAATATATCATGTAATGTGGTTCATGTTGTATATAGATGTAAAGTAATATATCATGTAAATGTGGTCATGTTGTATATAGATGTAAAGTAAATAATATATGTAATGTGGTCATGTTTGTATATATGTGTAAACATAATATATCATGTAATGTAGCCATATTGTATATATAGATATGTAAAGTAATATATCATGTAATGTGGTCATGTTGTTATATAGATGTAAAAGTAATATAATCATGTAATGTGGTCATGTAGTATGGCATGCATATGTAAAATATATCATGTATATGTTAGCCATGTTGTATATAGATGTATGTAATGTATCATATATGTATATTGTATATAGATATGCTTAATATCATATATATGTAACCCATGGCCATGTATATATATATATATATATCATGTATGTAGTCATATTGTATATAAAATGTAGTAATATATATCATGCATATATGTGGTCATATATTGTAAAGTGTGTATATAGATATATGTAGCATATCATGTAATGCCATGTTGTATATGATCATATATCATGTATGCATGGCCATGTTATGTTATATATGTAATAATATATCATGTAATGTGGTCATGTTGTATATAGATGTAAGAATGTAATATATCATGTAATGTGGTCCATGTTGTATATATATATGTATAAGTAATGTAATATATGTAAATATTAGTCATATTTGTATATAGATGTAAAGTAATATATCATGCTTAATGTGGTCATATTTGTATATATATGTAAAGTAATATATCATGTAATGTGGCCATATTGTATATAGATGTAAAGTAAGTAATATCATCATGTAATGTGGTCATGTTTGTATATATATATGTAAGTAGTAATATATCATACTTAATGTGAATTATGTAATGATGTTGTATATAGATGTTAAAGTAATATATGTATCATGTAATGTGGTCATGTTGTATATAGATGTAAAGTAATATATCATGTAATGTCAGGATGCATGTTGGCATATAGATGTAAAGTAATATATCATGTAATGTGGTCATGTTGTATATATAGATGTAAGTAATATATCATGTAATGTGGTCCATGTTGTATATAGATGTAAATGGTATTATCATAACATGTAATGTGGTCATATTGTATATATATATACTGTAAAAATGTAATAATATATCAATGTGAATGTGGCCATATTTGTATATAGATGTAAAGTAATATATCATGTAATGTGGTCATATTGTATATAGATGTAAAAAGTAATATATATCATGTAATGTGGCCATGATATATAGATGTAAAAGTAATATATCATGTAATGTGGTCATATTTTGTATATAAATGTAAGTAAATATATCATGTAATGTGGTAATGCATGTTGTATATAGATGTAAAGTAATATATCATGTTAATGTGGTCATGTTTGTATATAGATGTAAAGTAATATATCATGTAATAATGGTCATATTTGTATATATATGTAAAGTAATATATCATGTAATGTGGCCATATTTGTATATATAGATGTAAAGTAATATATCATGTAAAAATAGCTTCATGTTGCATGTTGTATATAGATGTAAAGAATATGTAATAATATATCAAAAGTAAATATTGGTCATGTTGTATATATATGTAAAGTAATATATCATCATGTAATAATGGTCATGTTGTATATAGATGTAAAAATATATCATGTTATCATGTAATGTATATAGCATATTTGGCATATATAGATGTAAAGTAATATAATATCATGTAATGTGTAACCCGTATTGCATGTATATAGATGTAAGTAATATATCATGTAATGTGGCCATGTTGTATATAGATGTAAAGTAATATATCATGTAATGTGGCCATGTTGTGTATATAGATGTAAAGAGTAATATATATGTAATGTGGTCATATTTGTGTAAATATAATATAAAAATAATATATGCTCATGTAATGTGGTCATGTTGTATATAGATGTAAATGGCCTATCATGTATATATAATGAGATGTATATTTGTATATATATATGTAAAAAGTAAATATATATATCATTAATATGGTCATGTTGTATATAGATGTAAAGTAATATATCATGTAATGTGGTCAAATTTGTTGTATATCCATGTAAAGTAATATATCATGTAATGTGGTTAAATGTTGTATATAGATGTAAAGTAATATATCATGTAATGTGGCCAAATTTGTTGTATATAGATGTAAAAGTAATATATATCACATGTAATGTGGTCAAATGTTGTATATAGATGTAAAGTAATATATCATGTAAA
>NC_134828.1:15446942-15515225 GCF_004210375.1 Tachypleus tridentatus
TTAATTAGTCTGTACCTTTCGAAAATATAATTATCAATGATAATACATTATCACTACCTACGTATTTTACATTATGTTCAAACTATACATAAGTTTTGATGTCAACCTTGCTTTAACTAGAGATTTTGTATGTCACTAAATTTGAAAATCAGTAAAGGTACTTATTTCACAGCACCTGGTGATACGAAATACTAAATAAGCCAATCCCCCTATATGTTAGTAAAAAAAAGTAGTTCAAGAGTTGGCAGTGATAACTATCTGCCTTCCCTCTAGTCATGGTCCGACATGGCCAAGCTTGTTAAGGCGTGCGACTCGTAATCTGAGGGTCGCGGGTTCGTATCCCCATCGCGCCAAACATGCTCGCCCTTTCAGCCGTGGGGGCGTTATAATGTGACGATCAATCCCACTATTCGTTGGTAAAAGAGTAGCCCAAGAGTTGGCGGTGGTTGGTGATGACCAGCTACCTTCCCTCTAGTCTTACACTGCCAAATTAGAGACGGCTAACGAAGATAGCCCTCATGTCGCTTTGTTCAAAATTCAAAACAAAATTTTCCATATGAAATATAACTGAAATACATAGATAGCTTATTGTTATTAATTTCTATTTTAATAAACGTTTTTGGTAAATTAAAACGAAAATGTTATCAGTTTTAACTGACACTAAAGGTCAAAAGACTTTTCTAAACTTATGTTCTACCCTGCATATTTTCTAAAACCATGATGGTCAGTGACCTTGATTATCGAACACGTCCGGCTGTGACCAAACTGAACTGTTAAATCTGCCACTCTCTCTGTAAGCAAGTGAAATGTTATTTGGTGCTGATATGCATTCAATATTTATGATGTAAGTTATATCTGTAATTTAGATAAAAGGTCAGTCCTCAAAGATTTATGAAATAATAAGTGTTGCTGTTCTATAACAATGATTGATTACGCTTATTGTGCAGTAAACACACACACAATTCTGACAGTTGTTTTGGAATGAGGTTAATAAGAAATATTAACCCCAGGCCCAGGGACACTCGAACACTGAACAGTCCCCCTTTACCCTGCACTTGGCAGAAGTTAAGAATTTTGGCTAGGTGGCTATCGATAATCTTAGGCTGGAAGGGCTTATGAGTTAAGCATGAATCTGATTGGTGCGAGATTAGAAGGCGTGGTAGCTGACAAAATGAATACAAAGGCAATATTCGATTAACCTGTTCAGTGCCGTAGACGAGATAACTCATTCAAGCCGATCGGTAACACAGTGCCACGGACGGGTTAATTCGTTCTCAATAATATCTAACTTCAACGCTAGATGTCAGCACCATACATGCATTTGACCCACTACATATTGTTTCACTTTCGATCCAAAATGGCGTCACGAAAAGGTTACAAAATGAAGAAGCATTGGAGTTGTATTTTGAACTTGGTTCGGAGTTGCCGTAGCAACTGAAATACTTAGCAGTCAACAAGTTAAAGAAGCAAGTTGTCGGCAGAGTAAATGAAATATCAACTCAAACGGGCCCCATTCGGGGCCGGGCATGGATCAAGTTACCCCGGCTGGGATCTACAGGTCCATTGGCAAAATTTAGGTGTGGGGGAAAACGGGAGTACCCCGCGAAAACCCACTTTCACTAGACGAGACCGAATGAAGTCCGACTTGTGCCCTATTATGCAGTAGAATAGTTTACTGAAGAATACATCAGTAAACTAAAAGTATAATGTGCATTTTTATCCATACAATATTTGTTTAAAAATTTGAGTATGATAAAAGTATATAATGACACATAATTGTAAATTATTTTATTTCAAGTGAATGTGTGACACGTCCATATGTGACACTGTTATAATAATTTTATCATTAAATAATATAATAAATTAATGTTAGGCGTCCTTTATCAGGATGTTTTATATATAAATGGTCAGAAAATGCAATTAAATATAAAATTAATTAATCGACATTTTAACAGATTGTATTAACTAGTCATGTTGAGACACGTTGACACGTGACGTGTGCATCTTCGTCTGACGTCATGGCGGCCTGGCAAAGCGTTTCTTCCACTGCACGCTGTGGTGACACGCTGTGGAACTAAGTCTCTCTCTTTATAACTGCAGGTGTTTAGGTTTAAAATTAATATTTCCTAAGAAACATTAATCCCCTGGGGTGCTCGAAGACTAACCAGTCCTCTTTCAACCCCGCACTAGGTAGGAATTTATAAAATAATAGCGATAGTGGATAACACTGATAGACAGATTAATGGATTGATTTAACTCGTGTAAATGCTTATCTGGTAAGCGTGGCAGGCAACAAGGCGAAGGCAAAGCAACCCCCCAAGAAGAGAGACGGAGAAATACGGCGAGAAGCAGGTCGGATAAATACAAACAACAATCACTAAGTCTCCATCGTCTTCCATTATATCAGTCCCCCCCCCATTGTCCGACTTCGACATGCGTGTAGCGCCATCTATCGGCGCATCTGACGTGCACACTAACTACTGACCTTGCTTACTGTAAGCTTGTACTTTTTCGGCTTCTGCACTGTCCATGGCCATCGTCAATGGTTCTGCAGTCATTGGAACCTGAGGATTTGATTTATTTTGTTTTATATGAAACTTGCAGTTGATTCGATATGAATATGTATCAGGTCGTCCTTGAATTAATGTCCAATTTTAGGTTCACAAAAACAGAAAGGATTTCAAACACTTTTAATGTTATTTAACCAATAATGTATGTTCCATTATTATTAATTACTTCCTGCCAACGATTCACAAGCTTCTGAATGTCACTTCTGTAAAATTTTTGGGGTTTGGAGGAAAAGAATGTAGAGAGGGTAGTTTTGACATCTTCATGTGTTCCAAGCTCTTTTCCATCAAGATAGTTCTGCAAACTTTGGAACAGATGATAATCAGATGTGACAAGGTCTGGAGAATAAGGAAGATGTGGAAGTTTTTCCCAGTCTAGCTCTTCAATCTTTACAGATGTGATCCTTGCTGTATGGGGCCGTGCATTATCCTGGTGTAACACAACACCTTTACGATTGATCAAAGCAGGCCTTGTTTCTTTCAGTGCAACATTCAAGTGCTCTAACTGTTGACAATAGAAGTCTGATGTAATCGTTACATTGAGTGGCAGCAACTCAAAGTGGATCACACCAACAAAATCCCACCAAACGTCTAACAAAACTTTCTTAGGGTGGAGATCCATTTTGGGCTCTGCTTTAGCCAGTTTACCTGCACTGAGTCGTTGTCTGCGGCGCGTAACATTTTTATAATATATCCATTTTCATGTCCAGTTACTAACCTGTCCTAAAAAGGTGGGTTACGTTCAATAAAGTGCAGAGAAGTGCAAATGTCCACTCTTGCTCAGAGGTTGGCTTCTGTTAAATCATGGGGGATCCATTTTCCAAGTTTTGACACTTTTCCAAGCTGTTGCAGATGACGGTGAACTGTTGAATGGGTTGAACTAAACTTCTGTGCTAGTTCTTCAACTGTTACAACACAATTTTCATCAAGTGTAGCTAGCAGCAAGTCATCATTAAACTCAGCAGGACGACCTGAATGTGGCACATCAATTAAACTGTAGTCACCTGATCTGAACTTCTGAAACCACCTTCGACATTTTCTTTCATTGAGAGACTCCACATCATAAACACCTTTATGTTTTGTTTAGTTTCTACTGCACTATTACCTTCATTAAACTCATAAAGTATTATATGACTAATATGCTCCTCAGACACATCCATCTTCATAAGAGTTTATTTGATTAATGATCTGATAAAGTGGAGTTAGGCTAGTTTGTTTTATTTGTCTTAACATTTTTATACACGTCCTACTACATATTTCAGTCATTAAAACCTTCTACAAAGACAGAAATAATGATGCACTTTCTGTATTAAATTTTCGGACATTACTTATGGGATGGCCTGACATATTATGAGACACTTTAATAATTCAGTAAAATATGAAAATGATCATTAATTCAATTTTATTCAGCTGTCAGGTCTCCTAATGGGTCAGCGGTAAGTTTACAGACTTACACTGCTGAAATCCAAAGTTCGATTCTCCGCGGTAGACAGAACACAATTATTCGCCCCATTGTGTAGTTGTGCAAAAAAAAAAAAAAAGCCGACAGTTACCACAGAACAATTGATTTAAAAAATATTAAGTTTTAAAGTTGGTATAATGCTTATATTTTCATGTCATAAACTTCATGAAGACTCCAACGTATTTCATTGTTGAGCCCGGAATGGCCAAGTATGTTAAGGCGTTCGATTCATAATCCGAGGGTCGCGGGTTCGAATCCCCGTCGCACCAAACATCCTCGCCCTTCCAGCTGTGGGGACATTATAATGTGACGGTCAATCCCATTATTCGTTGGTAAAAGAGTAGCCCAAGAGTTGGCGCTGGGTGGTGATGACTAGCTGCCTTCCCTCTAGTCTTACACTGCTAAATTAGGGACGGCTGGCGCAGATAGCCCTCGTGTAGCTTTCCACGAATCTCAAAACACAAACATTTCATTGTTTTCTGTACCGTTCTTGTTTTTCACACCCCTGATCTTTCTAAAAAGATTTAAAACCCAGAGTGTTTTAACTACTGTTTGGTCGTCCTTTTTATAAAGTTCTCATAATAACTAATTAAATTAATTAATGTTGCTGTTTTTTAATTATTTCCTGTTTAAAACGTCGTGTTTATGAACAAATAACAAACATCACACCAGATTTTTTTTTTTTACAGTAAAAAGTTTCCAATTCCAAACTGTCCTCTCGTACCAAGGAGTGAACAAATTTTGTTACCAGTCTCCGTAAATGGATTTTATTACACATGAATTTTGCACTCAATAAATGTTCAGTTCGATCATATCTCGCTAGATGACACCTCTGCACTCAAGATATGACAACGCTACTTTATGCTGATTAAAATATCCAAATACAATGGAACATAACGAAAGCCATTGAATATACGAACTTAAAGAACCGCAAACAAATAGCACGTGTAAGTACAAACTCGACCATCTTGTTTTATCGGATTAAAGTTGTGTTACCTTGTCATTTAAAATGTACATAAATAATAAAGCACCCTTCGGAACTGTATTTGAAATAACCTTTATTTCCATTGGTCCTTAAATGAACACCACAAAACTAACCATTATTTCTATTGGTCCTCAGACGAACACCATAAAACTAACCTTTATTTTCATTGGTCCTCAAATGACTACCATGAAACTGAACAACATTCGTATCTACATAACGCGATTCTCAAAGTTTATCATACAAAGTATGACCTTTAATGTGTGCAAACAATTAGAGAAAGTTTAACTTATTTTTCCACTTACAACATGATAATTAGAAAACTTGTTCTGTAGATTAGTGTAGCGCAATCACTTCCAGAAACAAACTTGCGAAGTTAAAGAAAATAGTGCCTACTGAAAAACCAAAAAAGGCTTAATTTCACGTGACATACATACACAGAACTAACACACAGGAACGTCACCAATTAATTTTGCATAGAACTCCTTCACTAAATACAAGTTTCACATTATAACAATCATTAAATGCATAATGAATGTACAATAATATTTAATATTTTCGCTTCAAACTAAACACAGAAATAATCAACTATTATACGTTTCATCAGATGTCAAATACACTTCCCATAAAGATGTAGGATGTATGCCCTTCTAAAACAGTCAACGTCATTAACTGATACCAATTACTAGTGTTACTGAGCCACTGACGAACTTGCACGTGTTAGGTTGAAACAGATGTAACCTTACTTCTATAATAACTAAACTAATAACACTACTGGCCAAAAAATATATATATTTATTTTTTTTTAAACCAGCACTTGCTCAGGGTTGAAGAGGGTGCGCCCTCTTCATTTAATTCGACAACCTCATATTTAAAATAAGTACTCGGTAATACTATATATCTCAAAAAAAAATACATCACGCATCATTAAACGGTTTATAATTACCCAGTATTTTATATGAATTATAATATACATAAAAATAAAATTACAACATCTTAAATATATATTAACATATAAAGCTTTATGTTTCAAAGAGACAAAATACCCCATTTTTTATACAAGAAAGTATTTTATAATAAAAACATGCTGACAGGCACTTGCTGTGGACCTCGATTGTTCTCAACATATTTTAAACTACAGTAAATATCGCATACTTTTGCTGTGTATCACTATAGCACGTCGGCCTATCCCAGATATCCTTGTCAATGCGAATATTGAAAATACATTCGACAGTTTTGGTTTTCCTTATTCGATACCCGGCTAGGCCTTTCTATTAAAGCTAAACAAATGCACATATCACTACTGCAATATATTAGAAAAATAAAATTATATAGCTATTTCTAAATGTGTAAACCTAAATACTGTCTATAATCACAGCAAAAGATAGAATAATTATGTTAGGAATTCCGGTAGAATGGTTAAGATTTAGAATAAAAATGAAATTACGTCACACATATTTAGTTTCTTTGTAACTTAGGACAAAGTTACACAGTAGGCTATTTGTGCTCTGCCCACCACGGGTATTAAACCCAGTTGCTAGCGATGTATGTCCGTAGATTAACTGCTCTGCCACTAGGGGGCCACATATTTAGCACCTAACTAAATTAAGTCTGTTTGTTAGGAAGCTATGAAAACGTGCGTCGTATTGAATTATGTTCACTTCCTTTTATTTGGTAAGGTAATTATACACAACTTATTAATTATATTGAATTATTTTTGATAATTATGGGACGAAGGCTTCAAAATCTGTTGTATTTCCTTTTCTTTGTAAATCTTTTTTTTATTTTAATATTTATGAAATATATGTTCCAATTTAATTTCGTTAAATAACTAGAAACAACCCAGTAAAATATGCTGAGATTTCTTTTGTTAGATAGCAGCATACAAAATGTGTTAAAACGCGTTTGTATTTCAATGTTTGTTGTGAATGCAAAGTAACACAAGTTAACATGTAAAATATCAGAAACACCGTAGCTTGTTATTGTCAAAATAGTAATCTAGTTGAAAGAATCGTAGTGTTGTTGTTTATTATGGTTTCGTGGCAATCCCTGGTTATTTGGGTCCATGTAATAGGGTCCAGCACTCCACTCGTAATCTGAGTCGTCACACCAAACATGCTCGCCCTTTCGGCCATGAGGGCGTTATAATGAGACGTTTATTCCCACAATTCGTTGATAAAACAGTAGCCCAAGAGTTGGCGGTGGGTGGTGATCACTAGCTGCCTTCCCTCTAGTCTTACACTGCTAAATTAGGGACGGCTAGCTCAGACAACACTCGTGTAGCTGTGCGCGAAAATCAAAACAAACCAAACCCATTTAATAATGTTATAAAATTACCGCTTGTTCCTCAAGGATAGATTTTTGGAATATACGATGTTACCAAACAGCTTGACTAGTTAACTCTTGTACCCAACCGTACTGTAGGTAATCTGCTATCTATTATACGAAATGTCGTTGTTCACGGCAGTACCATTCATTCGGATAAATGGGCTGGGTACCTGAATATATCTCAAATCTTGGTACAGCCACCATTCATTCACGAGATACTGAACAACTCAAACTGGCTTTGTGACCCTGTAACAGAAGTGCACACTAAACACATTGAATCTTTCTGAAAGCAATGCAAGTCGTAGTTAAAATCTATATCAGGAACCAGTGATGCTCTGTCGCCATTTTACCTCGATGAGTACATGTGGCGCCAATACCACGCACGAGACATTTGATGGACTACTAGAACAAATTTCAGAATGGTATGTTGTACCACATTAATGAAATTGATCATTATTAATAATGAATATTTTCAAGATGGGGGTTAGTTATCTGTCTTATACCACTAAAGAACGAAAAAAAGCTGTTTTTAATCGTGTACTCCAACGGTAAGGTCATGACCTTTGGTAAATTTAGGGACTTGGATAACCAGGGATTGCCGGTTTCGTTTATTATTTATAAATCATAGAAACCAAGTACCAAACTACTTAAGTTTCGAGAAAAACCTGCTATAATAACAATACGTATCAATATTTATGATTTCTTGTTTTAAATAGATGGGTTGGGAGATTGACCCATGTTGGCACACGTAACATGGTTGACATAAATCTCACCCTCGATAGTCTAAACTTCATAACTGGGTTAATGTTGATTTATCGATCAAGTTTCATTAAAATTAATAAACAGTTATCATGTAACCTTTGAACTAAGGTATTTCAGAATCCAAGAACAGGGTCAATGTGAGAATTTCTGTCTATTCAAATTATAAACTCGATCAGAACCAATTAACAGTTGCCTAGTAGGCCTCCAGTTTGGATGTTTCTTAGTCAAACGTTTCCAACACATCTCTAGCCTTATACTAAATTTGGTTAAAACACAATGAACACATATACACACACACGAGATTGGCAGTCATACCATAGCTTGACAACATCATTGTCTGGAATATTCCAAATATGCAAACTGACAAAACTATAACAAGATCAGTTTTCCATCTGCTTCACTTGTCATCATCCCCACTGGAAGAAATATCTTTTGTTATGGACAAATTAAGGGTAATTGACGTACATTGTCCAGCCATGTTGAGCCAACTTACGTTTATCGTTAAGTGTTGAACAACAGTAAAACACAGCTATACTTAGGCTTATATGATCAAAATTAACTCTCAGGTTATTTCATTCTGTAATTTAAAAAACAAAGCACATAAGTGTGAGTATATGCAAAATTTGTTCCCCAAGGCCATGAATAAATGGTGTGTAACATTATTATCACGTAACACCAACCCTTTGAGACCATTAGAACAGCAGGAAAGTATTTTTGTCAAATAAAGTATAAATGGATTGTATTTCTCTATTCGACTTTTCAAATAAACCAATAGTTATAAAGATAAAAGTTTACTGGATTATTATAACATTGACATTAATATTTTTGTGACATAACAACTTTTTGATTGTGTTATACACCAGAACTTTATATGGTATAGAAACAAGTTAAGTGGGTTTTGATCAAAGAATTGAAAGGTTTTTGTTTTTTTCCTCATAGGTTTAAGCACCTTCCTCTTATGCCTACCAACATAAAGCATACCTAAACTGACAAAAATCAAACAGGTGTACTTATGATGTAGCTTCATCAGAGTTAGCAATATTCAGTGTCTCTTACTTTTAATGTAGCCTCATCAGAGTTAGCAATATTCGGTGTCTCTTGACCTTCATCGATAACTTCAGTCTTGGTTGTTATGAGTTCACTATCATTACCACTTCCTGACACAATGTCAGGTGCTGATTCATGGCCAATTTCAGACATCATTTCATCTTCAGATACAGCATCATGGCCCACATCAGATGCAGTTTCATGGCCTGTTTCTGATACAGATTCAGGGGTCGACTTGGAATTACTAAGTTTGAAGTGTGTACTGCAGTAAAGTTTACCTCCACTAGTTCTGTAATTTTCCAGCCTTGAAAAAGAGAAAAACACATACTATAGCAACACTACTTTACAGAGAGAGACACCTACTATAGCAACACTAATTTACAGAGAGAGACACGTACTATAGCAACACTAATTTACAGAGAGAGACACCTACTATAGCAACACTACTTTACAGAGAAAGACACCTACTATAGCAACACTACTTTACAGAGAGAGACACCTACTATAGCAACACTAATTTACAGAAAGAGACACCTACTATAGCAACACTACTTTACAGAGAAAGACACCTACTATAGCAACACTACTTTACAGAGAGAGACACGTACTATAGCAACACTACTTTACAGAGAAAGACACCTACTATAGCAACACTACTTTACAGAGAGAGACACGTACTATAGCAACACTAATTTACAAAGAGAAAGGCACCTACTATAGCAACAGTAATTTACAGAGAGAAAGACACCTACTATAGCAACAGTAATTCACAGAGAGAAAGGCACCTACTATAGCAACACTGATTTACAGAGAGAAAGACACCTACTGTAGCAACACTAATTTAGAGAAAAAGACATCTAATATAGCAACGATAGTTTACAGAGAGAAAGACACCTACTAAACACTAGTTTATAGAAAGACACCTACTATAGCAACACGAATTTACAGAGAGAAAGACACCTACTATAGCAACACTAATTTACAGAGAGATAGGCACCTACTATAGCAACACTAATTTACAGAGACAAAGACACCTACTATAGCAACGCTAATTTACAGAGAGAAAGACACATACTATAGCAACACTAATTTACAGAGAGAAAGGCACCAACTATAGCAACACTAATTTACAGAGAGAAAGACACCTACTATAGCAACGCTAATTTACAGAGAGAAAGACACATACTATAGCAACACTAATTTACAGAGACAAAGACACCTACTATAGCAACGCTAATTTACAGAGAGAAAGACACATACTATAGCAACACTAATTTACAGAGAGAAAGACACATACTATAGCAACACTAATGTACAGAGAGAAAGACACCTACTATAGCAACACGAATTTACAGAGAGAAAGACACCTACTATACCAACACTAATTTACAAAGAGAAAGACACGCACTATAGCAACACTAATTTACAGAGAGAAAGACACCTACCATAGCAACACTAATTTACAGAGAGAAAGGCACCAACTATAGCAACACTAATTTACAGAGAGAAAGGCACCTACTATAGCAACACTAATTTACAGAGAGAAAGACATACTATACCAACACTAATTTACAAAGAGAAAGATACGTACTATAGCAACACTAATTTACAGAAAGACACCTAATATAGCAACGATAGTTTACAGAGAGAAAGACACCTACAATAGCAACACTAATTTACAGAAAAACACCTACTATAGCAACACGAATTTACAGAGAGAAAGACACATACTATAGCAACACTAATTTACAGAGAGAAAGGCACCTACTATAGCAACAGTAATTTACAGAGAGAAAGACACCTACTATAGCAACAGTAATTCACAGAGAGAAAGGCACCTACTATAGCAACATTGATTTACAGAGAGAAAGACACCTACTGTAGCAACACTAATTTAGAGAGAAAGACACCTAATATAGCAACGATAGTTTACAGAGAGAAAGACACCTACTAAACACTAGTTTACAGAAAGACACCTACTATAGCAACACGAATTTACAGAGAGAAAGACACCTACTATAGCAACACTAATTTACAGAGAGAAAGGCACCTACTATAGCAACACTAATTTACAGAGACAAAGACACGTACTATAGCAATGCTAATTTACAGAGAGAAAGACACATACTATAGCAACACTAATTTACAGAGAGAAAGACACCTACTATAGCAACACTAATTTACAGAGAGAAAAACACATACTATAGCAACACTAATTTACAGAGAGAAAGGCACCTACTATACCAACACTAGTTTACAGAAAGACACCTACTATAGCAACACTAATTTACACAGAAAAAGACACCTACTATAGCAACACTAATTTACAGAAAGACACCTACTATAGCAACACTAATTTACAGAGAGAAAGACACCTACTATAGCAACACTAATTTACAGAGACAAAGACACATACTATCGCAACACTAATTTACAGAGACAAAGACACGTACTATCGCAACACTAATTTACAGAGACAAAGACACGTACTATCGCAACACTAATTTACAGAGACAAAGACACGTACTATAGCAACACTAATGTACAGAGAGAAAGACACCTACTATAGCAACACGAATTTACAGAGAGAAAGACACCTACTATACCAACACTAATTTACAAAGAGAAAGACACGTACTATAGCAACACTAATTTACAGAGAGAAAGACACCTACCATAGCAACACTAATTTACAGAGAGAAAGGCACCAACTATAGCAACACTAATTTACAGAGAGAAAGACACGTACTATAGCAACACTAATTTACAGAGACAAAGACACGTACTATAGCAACACTAATTTACAGAGAGAAAGGCACCTACTATAGCAACACTAATTTACAGAGAGAAAGACACGTACTATAGCAACACTAATTTACAAAAGTAACAATAAGTATTATGAGCATACATTTGGAAAATAGACCGAGAAAAAGACAGTTTAAAGTGTTATACGTTTATTTCTTCAAGTCACATTAAATTTGTTTCTCTGTAAAATTCTGATTGTAATAAATAAAGGGAATACCCAATTTTTTGACACAATTTAAATAAATGTTTAGACATAAAAATGTGTGTACTTTAGACATAAAATTGTACACTAACTAGGGATATTCTTCATATATGTAGAACAGTATTTTTTAAATATTACTATGAGACATCAAAACACAGAAAAACCTCTTTCTCATTGCTGTGCATAAAGACAACGTAACAAAAAAAACACTTGTGCAGAATCATAAATTTCTGTAAAACGATCGGTAAATTAAAGTAAAGATAATGATGTGTTTGTTTCCTAAAAAATACGCTGATCTGTACAAGACAAGTAATACATCCTCGAATTCACAGGAATCGATACTCCGTTGTGATTCTTTAGTAACACCCTTCCAAAAACTAAATAAATATTCATAAAATTTATGTATTAAAAACACTGTATCATCAAAAAAATGTTTGTTTCACAAGTTCTAATATTGCAGATCTTTTCTATCTCGATGGCTTTTTAAAGCAAAGGACATTCTAGCTTCACGTAAAATAATTGTTCTGTTCACCCTTAAGTCAAATTCCAATCCTATGCCATCATTTTATCCACTCCTGTAATCAGTACTACTTCTATTAACTTGTTGACTGCCAAGTATTTCAGCTGCTACAATACAACTCCAATACTTCTTCATTTTGTAACATTTTTTGTGACGCCATTTTGGATCGAAAGTGAAACAATTTGTAAGTAGGTCAAATGCATGTATGGTGCTAACATCTAGCGTTGAAGTTAGGTGTTATTGAGTACGAATTAACTCGTCCGTGCCACTGTGTTACCGATCGGCTTGGACGAGTTATCTCGTCTACGGCACTGAACAGGTTAATATTAGTGTTGTGAAAAGATAAATTGATTTTTTGAAAAATAAAACGTTTTAATATTTAGGGTCAACTTGAAAGCTCCTACACAAACAATCAAATTGAAATATCACTCACAAATTGTACTGTTTAATGAAATTCATTTCCTATAAACTGTTATTTACTGTACATTTTTAAACAATTATGTTACTTATTGTGACTGGTTAACTATCCTCATTTTTCTCCACTAAAATTCAGAGAGTGTCTTGTATATGAAACTCAATATGTATAGGAAAAATATCTTTTGCTTTCAATTAAGTTGGCCATATTTGAACTAGTTCCAAATTTTGTAAAAGATTGTAGCAGTGGAGTCAGTTCTACAAAGATATTGCATTGAAAATAATTCAGTTTTATCTCGACTTGAATATCAAATTATTTTCAACAATGTAAGTCATGTAATTAATTCATTTCAACACACAGCAGAATATAACATGCTCTAAGCATAGTGTACAACTGATAGCAAAGCTTTGTTAAGTGAATTATTTCCTTCTGGTTTCCTATCTATCTCTGTAACTTGTTCCTGACCTCTTTTCATCAGAGCTAGCCTCCTAACTTGATGACCAAGCCTATCTATCTCTCTAACTTGTTCCTGACCTCTTTTCATCAAAGCTAGTCTCCTCACTTGATGACCAAGCCTATCTATCTCTGTAACTTGTTCCTGACCTCTTTTCATCAGAGCTAACCTCCTAACTTGATGACCAAGCCTATCTATCTCTCTAACTTGTTCCTGACCTCTTTTCATCAAAGCTAGTCTCCTAACTTGATGACCAAGCCTATCTATCTCTGTAACTTGTTCCTGACCTCTTTTCATCAGAGCTAGCCTCTTAACTTGATGACCAAGCCTATCTATCTCTGTAACTTGTTCCTGACCTCTTTTCATCAGAGCTAGCCTCCTAACTTGATGACCAAGCCTATCTATCTCTCTAACTTGTTCCTGACCTCTTTTCATCAAAGCTAGTCTCTAACTTGATGACCAAGCCTATCTATCTCTGTAACTTGTTCCTGACCTCTTTTCATCAGAGCTAGCCTCTTAACTTGATGACCAAGCCTATCTATCTCTGTAACTTGTTCTTGGCTTCTTTTCATCAAAGCTAGCCTCTTAACTTGATGACCAAGCCTATCTATCTCTGTAACTTGTTCCTGACCTCTTTTCATTAGAGCTAGCCTCCTAACTTGATGACCAAGCCTATCTATCTCTGTAACTTGTTCCTGACCTCTTTTCATCAGAGCTAGCCTCTTAACTTGATGACCAAGCCTGTCTATCTCTCTAACTTGTTCCTGACCTCTTTTCATCAAAGCTAGTCTCCTAACTTGATGACCAAGCCTATCTATCTCTGTAACTTGTTCCTGACCTCTTTTCATCAGAGCTAGCCTCTTAACTTGATGACCAAGCCTATCTATCTCTCTAACTTGTTCCTGACCTCTTTTCATCAAAGCTAGTCTCCTAACTTGATGACCAAGCCTATCTATCTCTCTAACTTGTTCCTGACCTCTTTTCATCAAAGCTAGCCTCTTAACTTGGTGACCAAGCCTATCTATCTCTCTAACTTGTTCCTGACCTCTTTTCATCAGAGCTAGCCTCTTAACTTGATGACCAAGCCTGTCTATCTCTGCAAGTTGTTCTTGGCTTCTTTTCATCAAAGCTAGCCTCTTAACTTGATGACCAAGCCTGTCTATCTCTCTAACTTGTTCCTGACCTCTTTTCATCAAAGCTAGTCTCCTAACTTGATGACCAAGCCTATCTATCTCTGTAACTTGTTCCTGACCTCTTTTCATCAGAGCTAGCCTCTTAACTTGATGACCAAGCCTGTCTATCTCTCTAACTTGTTCCTGACCTCTTTTCATCAAAGCTAGTCTCCTAACTTGATGACCAAGCCTATCTATCTCTGTAACTTGTTCCTGACCTCTTTTCATCAGAGCTAGCCTCTTAACTTGATGACCAAGCCTGTCTATCTCTGTAACTTGTTCTTGGCTTCTTTTCATCAAAGCTAGCCTCTTAACTTGATGACCAAGCCTATCTATCTCTCTAACTTGTTCCTGACCTCTTTTCATCAAAGCTAGTCTCCTCACTTGATGACCAAGCCTATCTATCTCTGTAACTTGTTCCTGACCTCTTTTCATCAGAGCTAGCCTCTAACTTGATGACCAAGCCTATCTATCTCTCTAACTTGTTCCTGACCTCTTTTCATCAAAGCTAGTCTCCTAACTTGATGACCAAGCCTATCTATCTCTGTAACTTGTTCCTGACCTCTTTTCATCAGAGCTAGCCTCTTAACTTGATGACCAAGCCTATCTATCTCTGTAACTTGTTCCTGACCTCTTTTCATCAGAGCTAGCCTCCTAACTTGATGACCAAGCCTATCTATCTCTCTAACTTGTTCCTGACCTCTTTTCATCAAAGCTAGTCTCCTAACTTGATGACCAAGCCTATCTATCTCTGTAACTTGTTCCTGACCTCTTTTCATCAGAGCTAGCCTCTTAACTTGATGACCAAGCCTATCTATCTCTGTAACTTGTTCTTGGCTTCTTTTCATCAAAGCTAGCCTCTTAACTTGATGACCAAGCCTGTCTATCTCTGTGACTTGTTCTTGGCTTCTTTTCATCAAAGCTAGCCTCTTAACTTGATGACCAAGCCTATCTATCTCTGTAACTTGTTCCTGACCTCTTTTCATTAGAGCTAGCCTCCTAACTTGATGACCAAGCCTATCTATCTCTGTAACTTGTTCCTGACCTCTTTTCATCAGAGCTAGCCTCTTAACTTGATGACCAAGCCTGTCTATCTCTAACTTGTTCCTGACCTCTTTTCATCAAAGCTAGTCTCCTAACTTGATGACCAAGCCTATCTATCTCTGTAACTTGTTCCTGACCTCTTTTCATCAGAGCTAGCCTCTTAACTTGGTGACCAAGCCTATCTATCTCTCTAACTTGTTCCTGACCTCTTTTCATCAGAGCTAGCCTCTTAACTTGATGACCAAGCCTGTCTATCTCTGCAAGTTGTTCTTGGCTTCTTTTCATCAAAGCTAGCCTCTTAACTTGATGACCAAGCCTGTCTATCTCTCTAACTTGTTCCTGACCTCTTTTCATCAAAGCTAGTCTCCTAACTTGATGACCAAGCCTATCTATCTCTGTAACTTGTTCCTGACCTCTTTTCATCAGAGCTAGCCTCTTAACTTGATGACCAAGCCTGTCTATCTCTCTAACTTGTTCCTGACCTCTTTTCATCAAAGCTAGTCTCCTAACTTGATGACCAAGCCTATCTATCTCTGTAACTTGTTCCTGACCTCTTTTCATCAGAGCTAGCCTCTTAACTTGATGACCAAGCCTATCTATCTCTCTAACTTATTCCTGACCTCTTTTCATCAAAGCTAGTCTCCTAACTTGATGACCAAGCCTATCTATCTCTCTAACTTGTTCCTGACCTCTTTTCATCAAAGCTAGCCTCTTAACTTGGTGACCAAGCCTATCTATCTCTCTAACTTGTTCCTGACCTCTTTTCATCAGAGCTAGCCTCTTAACTTGATGACCAAGCCTGTCTATCTCTGCAAGTTGTTCTTGGCTTCTTTTCATCAAAGCTAGCCTCTTAACTTGATGACCAAGCCTGTCTATCTCTCTAACTTGTTCTGACCTCTTTTCATCAAAGCTAGTCTCTAACTTGATGACCAAGCCTATCTATCTCTGTAACTTGTTCCTGACCTCTTTTCATCAGAGCTAGCCTCCTAACTTGATGACCAAGCCTATCTATCTCTCTAACTTGTTCCTGACCTCTTTTCATCAGAGCTAGCCTCCTAACTTGATGACCAAGCCTATCTATCTCTCTAACTTGTTCCTGACCTCTTTTCATCAAAGCTAGTCTCCTAACTTGATGACCAAGCCTATCTATCTCTGTAACTTGTTCCTGACCTCTTTTCATCAGAGCTAGCCTCTTAACTTGATGACCAAGCCTGTCTATCTCTGTAACTTGTTCTTGGCTTCTTTTCATCAGAGCTAGCCTCTTAACTTGGTGACCAAGCCTGTCTATCTCTCTAACTTGTTCCTGACCTCTTTTCATCAAAGCTAGTCTCTAACTTGATGACCAAGCCTATCTATCTCTCTAACTTGTTCCTGACCTCTTTTCATCAAAGCTAGTCTCTAACTTGATGACCAAGCCTGTCTATCTCTGTAACTTGTTCCTGACCTCTTTTCATCAAAGCTAGTCTCCTAACTTGATGACCAAGCCTATCTATCTCTCTAACTTGTTCCTGACCTCTTTTCATCAAAGCTAGCCTCTTAACTTGGTGACCAAGCCTGTCTATCTCTGTAACTTGTTCCTGACCTCTTTTCATCAAAGCTAGCCTCCTAACTTGGTGACCAAGCCTGTCTATCTCTGCAAGTTGTTCCTAAAGTTTCATTTCATTTCTCAAAGCTTCAGACTTTTTTTCCATGTTAAGTCAGTTTTTCATTGTGCAGTTTTTGGACTCATAAATTTTGATGTTTCAATCACTTCGTACTCAAACTGAAGTAATGATATACTTGTGTCGCTTACAAAGACTGAGTTATTACAAGATTCCTTCAGTCACAGAACAGTTCATATCATACACTTTGATTGTCCAGCAGGTAAACTCACTTTTACTCTGAAATATCACAATGATTCTCCACTTGGAAGATTCACTTTTAAGCCCTGCATTAACTTCCTTTTACCAGAATTTTAGAAGTTCTACTTTAAAAAAAAAAAGTAATTTATTTGATAATAATAAATATACGTTATTAAAAACGAAAGAAGTACTTCTCCATTATTTAAAAGATTTTGAAAAACATGTCGTAAAATAAGGTCCTATTATCTTTTTCATTTCAGTGAGGTCTTATTTTAAAATGTTTTTCTTTTGATACAATATTAAGCTATTGTTGCCATATTTCTTAAAATATGTATACACATGCACTAAATAAGAGAGACTCATTTGTAACAAAACTTTATCAAGAACTTTTCCTGGTGATCTCAGAAAACCGTGTGAAGTTTTATCCGAATTAGACGTAAACTGGGGAGGAGTTTTGTGGACAGAGGGACATCAGCATCCTGTTCGTATATATACAGAGATTGAAGCAATATTATATGGCTACCAAACTTACAATTACAGATACACTGGCTTAATTTAATTAAGATACAAATAGAAACTCTCCTGTCCCACTTAAATATTTTGTGAGTAGAACAGCAGAGTTTCTGATATTGGTCATTGGAAAAAATTTTCAAGTTAGATTTTCACACAAAATAAACAGACGTAACCACTAATTTATTAGTAAGTTGTTGAGAATGTTGGACACTTCATACCTCAACATGGTGTTACAATATGTGCAGCGAAAACAGTTACGGTGGAATTTAACTCCACTAGCCTCCATCTTTTCCACAGGGTATAATCGCTTCCCACAAACATCACAATCTTCTCCCGAGGGCGATTGTAAGTCCTAAAGTCAAACATCAGTAATTTTATTAAACTTTTCTAAAAACAATGAATGGCTGATAAAAGAACTGTAATATGTGTTACAACCAAAACTTCTCATTAAACAACAAAGTTAATATTTTTTACAGAGAAATAGGAGTCTTCCATAGTTAAATATCCTTTCAGAACATTACTTTTATTGCTTTAGGTTAATCTATTTAGAAACAATATCAAATACATATATATAGTTCTTTCTAATAGCTAACTATACCTATAATGGAACTTTTTGTTTTCTTTTCTAATAATTCACAATAAATATTCTATGTAGGCTAAAAAATAACCTTCACATGTATAACCTATATAAAAATGAATGTACATATCCACAGAGGGAGAAAAATATACTACAAAACTCACAAGGTAAGTTGTCATAAAATACACGTTATACAAAACTCACAAGGTAAGTTGTCATAAAATACACGTTATACAAAACTCACAAGGTAAGTTGTCATAAAATACACGTTATACAAAACTCACAATGTAAGTTGTCATAAAATACACGTTATACAAAACTCACTAGGTAAGTTGTCATAAAATACACATTATACAAAACTCACTAGGTAAGTTGTCATAAAATACACGTTATACAAAACTCACTAGGTAAGTTGTCATAAAATACACGTTATACAAAACTCACAATGTAAGTTGTCATAAAATACACGTTATACAAAACTCACAAGGTAAGTTGTCATAAAATACACGTTATACAAAACTCACAATGTAAGTTGTCATAAAATACACGTTATACAAAACTCACTAGGTAAGTTGTCATAAAATACACGTTATACAAAACTCACTAGGTAAGTTGTCATAAAATACACATTATACAAAACTCACTAGGTAAGTTGTCATAAAATACACGTTATACAAAACTCACTAGGTAAGTTGTCATAAAATACACGTTATACAAAACTCACAAGGTAAGTTGTCATAAAATACACGTTATACAAAACTCACTAGGTAAGTTGTCATAAAATACACGTTATACAAAACTCACTAGGTAAGTTGTCATAAAATACACGTTATACAAAACTCACTAGGTAAGTTGTCATAAAATACACGTTATACAAAACTCACTAGGTAAGTTGTCATAAAATACACGTTATACAAAACTCACTAGGTAAGTTGTCATAAAATACACGTTATACAAAACTCACAAGGTAAGTTGTCATAAAATACACGTTATACAAAACTCACAAGGTAAGTTGTCATAAAATACACGTTATACAAAACTCACTAGGTAAGTTGTCATAAAATACACGTTATACAAAACTCACAAGGTAAGTTGTCATAAAATACACGTTATACAAAACTCACAAGGTAAGTTGTCATAAAATACACGTTATACAAAACTCACAAGGTAAGTTGTCATAAAATACATGTTATACAAAACTCACAAGGTAAGTTGTCATAAAATACACGTTATACAAAACTCACAAGGTAAGTTGTCATAAAATACACGTTATACAAAACTCACAAGGTAAGTTGTCATAAAATACACGTTATACAAAACTCACAAGGTAAGTTGTCATAAAATACACGTTATACAAAACTCACAAGGTAAGTTGTCATAAAATACACACTATACAAAACTCATTAGGTAAGTTGTCATAAAATACACACTATACAAAACTCACTAGGTAAGTTGTCATAAAATACACGTTATACAAAACTCACTAGGTAAGTTGTCATAAAATACACATTATACAAAACTCACTAGGTAAGTTGTCATAAAATACACGTTATACAAAACTCACTAGGTAAGTTGTCATAAAATACACGTTATACAAAACTCACAAGGTAAGTTGTCATAAAATACACGTTATACAAAACTCACTAGGTAAGTTGTCATAAAATACACGTTATACAAAACTCACAAGGTAAGTTGTCATAAAATACACGTTATACAAAACTCACAAGGTAAGTTGTCATAAAATACACACTATACAAAACTCACTAGGTAAGTTGTCATAAAATACACGTTATACAAAACTCACAAGGTAAGTTGTCATAAAATACACGTTATACAAAACTCACAAGGTAAGTTGTCATAAAATACACGTTATACAAAACTCACTAGGTAAGTTGTCATAAAATACACATTATACAAAACTCACCAGGTAAGTTGTCATAAAATACACACTATACAAAACTCACCAGGTAAGTTGTCATAAAATACACACTATACAAAACTCACCAGGTAAGTTGTCATAAAATACACACTATACAAAACTCACAAGGTAAGTTGTCATAAAATACACGTTATACAAAACTCACTAGGCAAGTTGTCATAAAATACACGTTATACAAAACTCACTAGGTAAGTTGTCATAAAATACACGTTATACAAAACTCACTAGGCAAGTTGTCATAAAATACACGTTATACAAAACTCACTAGGTAAGTTGTCATAAAATACACGTTATACAAAACTCACTAGGCAAGTTGTCATAAAATACACGTTATACAAAACTCACAAGGTAAGTTGTCATAAAATACACGTTATACAAAACTCACTAGGTAAGTTGTCATAAAATACACGTTATACAAAACTCACTAGGTAAGTTGTCATTGTACTTCTTATCACTCAAAATATCTGATATTTGTTTTATTTTTACACAAAATTTCTTAAAAGTTACATTAAAAGAAACTAAATCTACTCTAAGTTACCAATAAAATCATGTACTTAATTCATTCTGAAATTCAATATATAAATAACTTCACTGTATTGTGATACTTCTACATGAAACAATCTTCAAAAACGTTTAAAACCAATGATAAACTTATCCAAACTGTACGGTCTTACAATGTTAACACTACCACAAAACATATCCAAACTGTATGGTCTTTCAAGGTTAAAACTACCACAAAATATATCCAAACTGTATGGTCTTTCAAGGTTAAAACTACCACAAAATATATCCAAACTGTATGTACGGTGTTACTATGTTAACACTACCACAAAACATATCCAAACTGTATGGTCTTCCAATGTTAAAACTACCACAAAATATATCCAAACTGTATGGTCTTACAATGTTAACACTACCACAAAATATATCCAAACTGTATGGTCTTACAATGTTAAAACTAGCACAAAACATATCCAAACTGTATGGTCTTCCAATGTTAAAACTACCACAAAATATATCCAAACTGTATGGTCTTCCAATGTTAAAACTACCACAAAACATATCCAAACTGTATGGTCTTTCAAGGTTAAAACCAGCACAAAACATATCCAAACTGTATGGTCTTCCAATGTTAAAACTAGCACAAAACATATCCAAACTGTATGGTCTTCCAATGTTAAAACTACCACAAAATATATCCAAACTGTATGGTCTTCCAATGTTAAAACTAGTGCAAAACATATCCAAACTGTCCTGTCTTTCATGTACTAAAACTACCATAAAACTTATCCACGTTGTCCAGTCTTTTCATTTTAAAGTTATTTTAAATTTATCCAATCTGTCCTCTCTTTCAATACTAAAACTACCATAAAAGTTATCCAATCAGTCCTGTCTTCCAATACTGAAACTACCATAAAGCTTATCCAAACTGTTCTGTCTTTCAGTAAAACTTATCCAACTTTTCTTGTCTTCCAATTTTAAAAAGAATCTTTTAAGTGCATCTAACCTGTCCTGTTTCCCAGTATAAAAATTGGTTAATCAAACTAACAAGTCTTCCTATAAATTACTATTTTACTGACAAAACTGTCTAAGTTTTCACATAGTTACTCCTATCTTTATGAAACTGTTAAGTATTCCATTTAATCACTACTATACTAACAAAACACGTTGACTTGTTTACCAAGAACAACAGGGTTAGACCCATTGTTATTACCCGAATAATATAGTATACAGTAAACATTATGCATCTCTCTATTACACTAATATAAAAATTTCTCGTGATCTACTGTATCAATGAAAGAAACAAATAGTGGAGTAAACCAGTGAACTGTTTTATTGAAAAATAAGAAATTACTAAACAGTGTGTGCACAGTAAAATTCAATTTCAATCTCAAAAAGAAACCTTTCATGTCAGAAAATAAAAGTTAAATTACCATTACTAACACAACAAGAGATGGTTTACTGAAACAGTCTTCTATAGATGTGATTAAAACAGCTCACAATTTATCCTCAACTGCAAACACAAATATAAACAACAATTAATTAAGCTTACACAAGCTTTGAACAGTTGTTAACTGACAATCCACTAGTACAGCATCTCCGGTGAGGACAGTCACCACATGAGCACATGGATCGATATAAGTATTAGGGCTTGAATTTAATAAAACACAAAACTTTTAACCCTCAAATTACACAACTGGTTTTATTTATCAACATCACTGGTGATGTTCACATGTTGAATCCTACCAAATAATTTTCTTTTTCCAAAACAAATTGGAATAAATCAATTATTTCCTGTATAAGATGCTTAAAAGGCTTCAAAATTACTTGCAACATTTCTGTTTACATTTCTTTGTATGATCCACGTTATTTGGGACCTTGTAAATAAGTAGGTCCTGGATTCCCGAACAACTGAGTGCATAAACAGCTTGGAAAAATGTGTTTACAAAAACCCAATGATATTCATGTGGACTACACACTGGTAATTTTACGAATAATTTTATTTTATTTTTTATTAGAGATAACAGCTTCTACCAAAGTTAGCATTATTAAAAAGGATTACTTCCCATTATTTATGTGATCAGAAATAAGATGCTTTTTTTTTTCAATTTCATAGTAATGAAAGAATTTGAAATATTTAGTTTTTTTAGTTAATTTATTACATCATGTTACTTAATATGTGTGCTCTTTGATTTCTTGTATTATTCACATACAAAGTAAAAAAATGAATATCTTTTACAAACAGTGTCAGCAAATCAAATCTGTAGAAGGTGAAGTCCAAACAGACAAAATGGAAAATGTTAATATGATTTAGAGCAGCAACCCTTTATGGTACGGGCCTGGCATTGCCAAGCGCATAAGGCGTGCGACTCGTAATCCGAGGGTCGCGGGTTCGCACCCACGTCGCGCCAAACTTGCTCACCCTCCTAGCCGTGGGAGCGTTATAATGTGACAGTCAATCCCACTATTCGTTGGTAAAAGAGTAGCCCAAGAGTTGGTGGTGGGTGGTGATGACTAGCTGCCTTCCCTGTAGTCTTACACTGCTAAATTAGGGACGGCTAGCACAGATAGCCCTCGAGTAGCTTTGTGCGAAATTCCAAGACAAACAAACAAACCTTTATGGTACCTCCAGTTGGATCTTGGAACAAGTGGCATACTTCTGATGCATATAATTTGTTTAAATCAAAGTTGAAAGTGATTTATATTAATAAAAATGTCAATCAAAAGAAATAGTCCATGAATGATACAAGAATACATGAACAGTGAGTCCAGGCTTGTGGAATATATTAGTAACCCTTCCAGACTATCATCCAATTCAGAGATGTGGAACTTGTTTTATTTTTGTGAAACCCTAGATAAGTACCTTCAGGGGCTGCACACCACAGTATGGGTACCACTATCTATGTACCTTCAGGGGCTGCACACCACAGTATGGGTACCACTATCTATGTACCTTCAGGGGCTGCACACCACAGTATGGGTACCACTTATAAAGAAAATTTGTTGAAATGGTTCAAAACTAATGGAAACTTTAAAGAGTATTTGGAGATAAGTTTTTCTCAAAAAATCTTTAAACTTAAAACGAAAAAATAAAGATAATATATATATATATATATATAGATTAATAGGTTATAAATGTTTTTATGTAATCAAGAAGTTATGAGTAGCTGAAATGATAGAAAATCTTTCAATGGAAAAAAAATCACTTTATTTCTGAAATGAACTACAACTGATTTCAATAAACAACAATTTATATATGAAATTATATATGAATTATTAATAGTTTCGATTTATAACTAAACACAAGGTTTTACATCACCAAACATGTTTCAAACTGTCACCTAATAGTTATAATGGTTTTGTAATGTTTGGATATAAAGTGACACAGATTCAACCTCAAAACCAAACATTGGAAAAAAAAAGGAAAAAAAAAAAATTCAGTTTCATTACCATTAATGTATATATAGGATTGAATGAATTTTTGTTTTGTTTTTCAGATTTGGTATTTGAATCCTTAATGTAACCTGTATTAGAAAATACATGCTAGTTAGTATATAATAAAAAACAAACAATATAATTTATACATTCACGTACGACTTGAGTCCACCTTGCGTCTTAAAACCAGAAAAAAATGTCATAACTGCTACAATAAAAAGCTTTACAAACATAAGTGACAATAAGTTGTTTATTAAAATTATATGAAACGTTTTTTCATTACTTATATAACATATAACAGCAATAAGTAACTCCCTATGTTACGTATCTATGCAAAGCGATTTTATCATAAGTACCTTAATACCATAAATAGCAATTTAAACTGTCAATTAATTCAGTTAGCATCTTTAATTGATGATATGTACATTCAACATTATAGAACTAACAAAAAATTGTAATAAAATTTAAGTATTTATTGCATCTATCCAATCCCTGGACTTTCAAATATAAATATTTAAAAACTGTCACTTGAGTGCATACAGAAATTCATATTTCTCATAACAGATTTTGTATTAAAAAGTTAAATCATAAAAGTGTAACAAGAATGTGTGTATATATATATATATATATATAAGCAAAAATATACACTTTTCTGTCCTATAAAAAAAATCCACAACACATTCAGCCAAACGGAACATATTGCAAAAATTTTGAGTAACTTCTTCCAATATTCCTCATCTATGTGTTTTCCCTTTAATAAAGCACAATTCCTCAGTCACCCAGAATAAGATAGTTTACATTTAACAAACAGAAATCCAGTAAGAAGCTTATGTCTATGAAGCAAGCATCCAGTGAGAAGCTCAGGTCTAAGAACATCACAGAAGGCATAACGCACATAACCAAGGCAGAAATAATTTAGAAGAAATATTGATGATACGTTTTATTGGACGATACTTGACTTAAGCCACTACAAAAATATATCTTCATTGAGTTTCTTTCCTCCATCTGCAGACTTCACTTTGTCGTCAGACCAAGCACCAGCTGGGAATTCAGGATCTTGACGAATGAGCTCACTGAAGAAGAACGTAATCACGTCAGATCTTCACAAGAAAGCCTGTACTTCTTTTGGATAACAAAGCATGCAACAGGTTTCACATCACTGTACTTGTTAACTGGTTAGTATCTCACACCACCCAACATGACTGGTGATTTGTAGGATGCAGAACTCTTGGTTAATTTCAGATTAGAAAGTTAATCCAACATCCTCAATTACTTCAGCATGCTCCCACATAAGTGGGGTAAGAACAAATTGATGGGGGATTTTTGTCCAGTACAACCACAGGGGGATCTAATGTGCCACACACACAAATATATATCTTTATTATTGAGATTCACAGAAGCAGGACTATTTGTACTTTGGTTTCATAACTGAGACTCAGCTGGTTATCTGCATGCCACAATAGAATATTTGACTTTTTTTTTAATTAAAAACTACACGTTCATCATAATACAAATGTTCTAGATATTCTGTCATGCATGGCTTCACAAAGTTGTTATAGCAACCACAGTGGTTAGGCTACCACATTAATTTATTTATCAATTGTATACGTACACGGTGACACACCCAGTTATCACAGGAACTATATATGTACATGGTGACACACCCAGTTATCACAGGGACTATATACATACACGGTGACACACCCAGTTATCACAGGAACTATATATGTACATGGTGACACACCCAGTTATCACTAGAAACTATATATGTACATGGTGAAACACCCAGTGATCACAAGGAACTATATACGTACATGGTGACACACCCAGTTATCATAGGAGCTATATACCTACACGGTGACACACCCAGTTATCACAGGAGCTATATACCTACACGGTGACACACCCAGTTATCACAGGAGCTATATACCTACACGGTGACACACCCAGTTATCACAGGAGCTATATACCTACACGGTGACACACCCAGTTATCACAGGAGCTATATACCTACACGGTGACACACCCAGTTATCACAGGAGCTATATATGTACACGGTGACACACCCAGTTATCACAGGGACTATATACATACACGGTGACACACCCAGTTATCACAGGAACTATATATGTACATGGTGACACACCCAGTTATCACTAGAAACTATATATGTACATGGTGAAACACCCAGTGATCACAAGGAACTATATACGTACATGGTGACACACCCAGTTATCATAGGAGCTATATACCTACACGGTGACACACCCAGTTATCACAGGAGCTATATACCTACACGGTGACACACCCAGTTATCACAGGAGCTATATACCTACACGGTGACACACCCAGTTATCACAGGAGCTATATACCTAGACGGTGACACACCCAGTTATCACAGGAGCTATATATGTACATGGTGACACACCCAGTTATCACTAGGAATTATATATGTACATGGTGACACACCCAGTGCTCACTAGGAACAATATATGTACATGGTGACACACCCAGTGCTCACTAGGAACAATATATGTACATGGTGGCATACCCAGTGCTCACTAGGAACTATATATGTACATGGTGAAACACCCAGTGATCACAAGGAACTATATACGTACATGGTGACACACCCAGTTATCATAGGAGCTATATACCTACACGGTGACACACCCAGTTATCACAGGAGCTATATACCTACACGGTGACACACCCAGTTATCACAGGAGCTATATACCTAGACGGTGACACACCCAGTTATCACAGGAGCTATATATGTACATGGTGACACACCCAGTTATCACTAGGAATTATATATGTACATGGTGAAACACCCAGTGATCACAAGGAACTATATACGTACAAGGTGACACACCCAGTTATCATAGGAGCTATATACCTACACGGTGACACACCCAGTTATCACAGGAGCTATATACCTACACGGTGACACACCCAGTTATCACAGGAGCTATATACCTACACGGTGACACACCCAGTTATCACAGGAGCTATATACCTACACGGTGACACACCCAGTTATCACAGGAGCTATATACCTAGACGGTGACACACCCAGTTATCACAGGAGCTATATATGTACATGGTGACACACCCAGTTATCACTAGGAATTATATATGTACATGGTGACACACCCAGTGCTCACTAGGAACAATATATGTACATGGTGACACACCCAGTGCTCACTAGGAACAATATATGTACATGGTGACACACCCAGTGCTCACTAGGAACAATATATGTACATGGTGACACACCCAGTGCTCACTAGGAACTATATATGTACATGGTGACACACCCAGTGCTCACTAGGAACAATATATGTACATGGTGACACACCCAGTGCTCACTAGGAACTATATATGTACATGGTGACACACCCAGTGCTCACTAGGAACTATATATGTACATGGTGACACACCCAGTGCTCACTAGGAACAATATATGTACATGGTGACACACCCAGTGCTCACTAGGAATTATATATGTACATGGTGACACACCCAGTGCTCACTAGGAACAATATATGTACATGGTGACACACCCAGTGCTCACTAGGAATTATATATGTACATGGTGACACACCCAGTGCTCACTAGGAACAATATATGTACATGGTGACACACCCAGTGCTCACTAGGAATTATATATGTACATGGTGACACACCCAGTGCTCACTAGGAACAATATATGTACATGGTGACACACCCAGTGCTCACTAGGAACTATATATGTACATGGTGACACACCCAGTGCTCACTAGGAACAATATATGTACATGGTGACACACCCAGTGCTCACTAGGAACAATATATGTACATGGTGACACACCCAGTGCTCACTAGGAACTATATATGTACATGGTGACACACCCAGTGCTCACTAGGAACTATATATGTACATGGTGACACACCCAGTGCTCACTAGGAACTATATATGTACATGGTGACACACCCAGTGCTCACTAGGAACAATATATGTACATGGTGACACACCCAGTGCTCACTAGGAATTATATATGTACATGGTGACACACCCAGTGCTCACTAGGAACTATATATGTACATGGTGACACACCCAGTGCTCACTAGGAACTATATATGTACATGGTGACACACCCAGTGCTCACTAGGAACAATATATGTACATGGTGACACACCCAGTGCTCACTAGGAACAATATATGTACATGGTGACACACCCAGTGCTCACTAGGAACAATATATGTACATGGTGACACACCCAGTGCTCACTAGGAACAATATATGTACATGTTGACACACCCAGTGCTCACTATGAACAATATATGTACATGGTGACACACCCAGTGCTCACTAGGAACAATATATGTACATGGTGACACACCCAGTGCTCACTAGGAATTATATATGTACATGGTGACACACCCAGTGCTCACTAGGAACAATATATGTACATGGTGACACACCCAGTGCTCACTAGGAACAATATATGTACATGGTGACACACCCAGTGCTCACTAGGAACAATATATGTACATGGTGACACACCCAGTGCTCACTAGGAACAATATATGTACATGGTGACACACCCAGTGCTCACTAGGAACAATATATGTACATGTTGACACACCCAGTGCTCACTATGAACAATATATGTACATGGTGACACACCCAGTGCTCACTAGGAACAATATATGTACATGGTGACACACCCAGTGCTCACTAGGAATTATATATGTACATGGTGACACACCCAGTGCTCACTAGGAACAATATATGTACATGGTGACACACCCAGTGCTCACTAGGAACAATATATGTACATGTTGACACACCCAGTGCTCACTAGGAACTATATATGTACATGGTGACACACCCAGTTATCACTAGGAACTAAATATGTACATGGTGACACACCCAGTGCTCACTAGGAACTATATATGTACATGGTGGCATACCCAGTGACCACAAGAAATTGTGTATGTACAAGATGAAACACCCAGTTTTCATAAGGTGCTATTATAGGGACATATCCAGTGCTCACTAGGAACAATATATGTGCATGGTGACACACCCAGTTATCACTAGGAACTATATATGTGCATGGTGACACACCCTGTTATCACTAGGAACTATATATGTACATGGTGACACACCCAGTGCTCACTAGGAACTATATATGTACATGGTGACACACCCAGTTATCACTAGGAATTATATATGTACATGGTGACACACCCAGTGCTCACTAGGAACTATATATGTACATGGTGACACACCCAGTGCTCACTAGGAACAATATATGTACATGGTTACACACCCAGTGCTCACTAGGAACAATATATGTACATGGTGACACACCCAGTGCTCACTAGGAACTATATATGTACATGGTGACACACCCAGTGCTCACTAGGAACTATATATGTACATGGTGACACACCCAGTTATCACTAGGAACTAAATATGTACATGGTGACACACCCAGTGCTCACTAGGAACTATATATGTACATGGTGGCATACCCAGTGACCACAAGAAATTGTGTATGTACAAGATGAAACACCCAGTTTTCATAAGGTGCTATTATAGGGACATATCCAGTGCTCAGTGCTGGCCAAAATCGTAAGGCCAATGAACAAAGAAAAAATATGCATTTTGCATTGTTAGACTCGACCACTTATTTGAGTAGAGCTTCGAAAGATGAAAATAAGAAAAGGGAAAATAAAAATAAAAAACTTTTTAGCATTTATTAGAGAAAATGTGAACACTATGAAATTAGCCTAAATACTAGCTGGTCAAAAGTGTAAGACCATACCAAAAAGAAGTCCTAAACAGGGTAGGAAATGCCCAACAAGAGGTCTCAGTAGTGAGTTGCATGGCCGTCATTGTGAATAACTTCAAACATTCGCTTTGGCATGGTCGATATAAGCGTTTGCAGAAGGCTGGCTGGAATGTTATTCCAAGTGGTGAAGATGGCTTTACGAAGATCATGCACTGTTTGGAACTGACGTCCATTTCTATAGACTTCCCTTGCCATCCACCCCCAAACATTTTCAATAGGGTTAAGTTTCATCCAAAATAATCACGTTATTCACCATGAAAAAGTCCTTTGTCCTGTGAGCATTGTGGATTGCAGCATTGTCCTGCTGAAAGATCCAGTCATTTCCACACAAGCGAGGGCCTTCAATCAATAAGGATGCTCTCTCCAACATGCCAAAGTAGCCAGCTGCTGTTTGACACCCCTGTATAACCTGAAGCTCCATTGTTCCATGGAAGGAGAAAGCACCCTAGATCATGATGGAACCTCCTCCATTGTGTCGTGTAAAAAATGTCTCCCGTGGAATATCCTTATCATGCCAGTAACATTGGATGCCATCTGAATCATCCAGGTTAAATTTTTCTCATCAGAAAACAAAACCTTCATCCACTTTTCTACATCCCATGTTTGATGCTTCTCAGCAATGTTTAACTGAGCTGTTTTGTGGTGTAGAAGGAGACGTGGCCTTTGAAGACGCTTACGGTTTTTGAAGCCTTTCTCCTGTAGATGCCATCTTATTGTTCTTGAGCTGCATTCTGCATCCGTAGGGACCTTAATCTGATTCGGCAATCAACTGGTGTCTTGCTGGACAACCCATCGAATCGTCCTGCTCAATGACCACGAAATTTTCTTGGGCTAACCACTTGAAATCCTCCTTCCGTATTCTTCAGGGTATTTTAAGAAATTTGCAACAGCAGTTTTATTGTGTCTAATCTCACCAGCGGTGGCACGTTGGGAGAGATCTTGCTTTTGCAGCTCAACAATTCTGCCATGTTCAAACTCTGTCAACTTTTTAGCCTTTGCCATGTTTATACCCAATGTAACACAGGAGATGTAAGTGGGAGATGTTGACAATGCTAATGCTTGAACACAAATGACTAATTTTCGTTACATGTTTACCGATTAACGCTTTGTTTCAGTATGGTCTTAAACTTTTGACCAGCTAGTATTTAGGCTAATTTCATAGTGTTCACATTTTCCCTATTAAATGCTATAAAAGTTTTTTATTTTTATTTTCCCTTTTCTTATTTTCGTCTTTTAAAGCTCTACTCAAATAAGTGGTTGAGTCTAACAATGCAAAATGCATATTTATTCTTTATGTTCATTGGCCTTAATATTTTAGCCAGAGGTGTATGTACATGGCAACATGTCCAGTGCTCACAAGGAACTTTATACATATATAGGCACATACTCAGTAATCCAAGATAAATTTTTAAAAAATTAAATATTTCCTGTTAAACAACTAAAATCTCCTGTGAGGTAAATATACATATCAGTATTGGGTTATTCACCTGTGTTCCAAAACTAAGAAATCTACCAATGATGAGCACATGGAAACTTAAGGAGCAAACAGTGTCTTAGTTTTAAATCAAACAGAGATAAAAACTCAAAAAGTAATTCTGACTAATTTACTTTGTTTTTAATTTGTTTAGCAACTGCTGTTCCCAAAAGACAGAAACACACTAAAAAACTGATATTCTGGGGACACGTGTACGGATCTATTGAGAGTTGGAGAGAATCCAGATAAGCAGTTAACATGTACTAATTACTTATGGCTGTTCTGCAGTATCAGTGATTGAGTCGAACTTTAACTTTTACAGTTTTATGTTTTAATCAACGTGACTGCACATTTATCATTTGAAAATCCATTTTAACTCTACACTATTCTTTCTCTACATGTAAAAGTTTACAGCAGGGTTATAAGTAAACTGGAGCAATACCATAACTAATGATTAATTGAATGGGTCAGCACTTTGGAACACAATTGAAAGTGTTATAACATGCATAAATTTCATTTACAAAGTGTTATAGAATGTGTGATTAAACATCTTGGTAACACTGTTTAGTACACATGACATACATGCCTGTATATAAAACATAAATAATTGTGACTTGACAGCTTAATATAGAGCTAAATGTTTTTTATTATTTATTTTGAGAAAACGAGTAAAACTAAAAACAAATTTGAAAATATTGAAAACAAAAACTTATCAGTACGTCAAATGTGGAACAAGGCATTCAGTCATGCTCAACATTTATCACACAGATATAACAGAGAATAGCCGATGTATTTAACATGTTCATGTCACGCCTTGATTAATATCTGTCTTCAAAATTACTTGTTATGTCAGATTTAATAATTTACAAACAGCTTCTTAAACAAGTATGTGTTTTAGCAAGATAATTTTAAAAGTTATAAACAAAAATCTTTTTTGAACAGAGTTCTTTCAATCAGAATAAGAATGGCTAAGCTACTTACTACAAATCTCCTCACTCTAGGTTTTGGTTTCTCTTTTGGGTTTATCCTTTCTTCCCGAATAGCTTCAAACTTGGCCCGCAAATTCTTAGCTGTATCAGTTTCTGGTAGGACTTCATTTTCATTTTTGGTGTTATCTTGTTCAACATCAGGTTGCCAATGCTCAAACTTAGCCCGAAGATTCTTGGCTTTTTCAGTGTCCCATGCTATGTCATCTTCATTTTTATAGCTGCAGAGAACTATGTTGGGATCTCTTTCCGGCTCTGGCGAAGGCTCGTGTTCATCATCAATCTTTGTGTACTCTCGTGGCGGAGTGATACGTTTTACTGGCTTAGGACCAGCTGGGACATCGCTACTGTCAGACTGATTCTCCAGCTGCTTAAACTTGTCAAGCATCTTCTTAGCAGTGTCAGTAACGATGACTTCATCAGCAGTGTCTGAAGATCTCACGATGTTGGGATCTCTTACGATTTCTTTATCAGGAGATTCTTCTGTTTTGGTTTCTCGTGGAGGAGTGATCTGGAATCGTTTCCTTTCTTTTGATTCCTCTTTGTAGTTTTCAAAAAAGTTGAAACGTTGGGTAAGCTGAGTAGCATCAATTTCAACTTCGTCTTTAGAAACTGGATCACTACATTTGACAACATCAGTATCTCTTGAGGGAGACACAGTGGAGACAGGTACATCTCTGGCCCGTTTTTGATCAGCAGAAGGTGATTTGACTGGTGAGGAAGAAACCGTTGTGGCATCGATCTGTTTGAAAAGTGATCTTGCTCCTGCTGCCGTGCCTGCCAATAAAACATTCACGTCACTTTCATTACCTAGTCTCAGTCTCAAACACACGTGTGAAAAACATTCACATCACTTTCATCAGTCTCAAACACACGTGTGATATTCTGTTCTATAAATATGAAAGCTTTAACGCGTATATATTTTATATTAAACTCTGAAATGTATAGTTTTCCAGGAAAAGATTATATTATGGTATTAATCTTTCCCTGATTACAATGGTAAGGCCAACATTTCAAATTCTTAAAAATTAATTTTTTACTAATTATCTTACATCAAACATTTGCTCAACAAAATGGTATTTCATGCAGACATTTTTAACCCTTACAAAACATTACAGATAATTCATTCGTAAGGAATATCATCCACTGTATTACCACTATATACTTGAATAGCCTCCAGTAACTTTTTACCAATTAACTCTCAAGTACAATACAATTTTATGGACTCCTAGCTTTTGGCAACTTAACTTGGTTGTAGTTAGCAAAAAGAAAACCTACAAAAAAGGTAATTGTTGCTAAAAAGTCAGTGAGACATCAACAATGAGTCATGTATTATACTATTTACAGAATTACATTTTAAATCATAGTATAATACATCAGATTTGCATTTCAAATATTAAAAAAAACTCACAAAATAGCAGTTGAAATATCACACAAGATTAGCTATGTATCAAAAATATTCCAAGTTTATCTTTAGGAGGTATAAAAATAAATATTAAAATTAAAATTTAGGACTTTACAAGATAATTAGAAACATAAAAATATTGTGACACGTAATGCAATGATATTAACAGTTTCTTTGTAATTTGTGTGAATTATGATAGTACAAGGTTATATCTGACAAGCCCCAATAAGCTGCTTGTCACAAATGTTAGGCTGCATAGCTTGTGCAGGTTATGATATAACTAGGTCAGATCTGGCAAGTCCCCACAAATCTACATGTCACAAATGTTAGGTTTCATAGCTCGTGTGAACTATGATACGTACAGTTAAATCAGATAAGTCCTCACAAATCTGAATATAACAAGCTTTAGGTTTCATAGCTTGTGTGGATAATGATACAATTAAATCAAAATAGGTAAGTAAACAGCTAGTTCTCACAAACATTAGGATAATTTATTGTACCAATGTGTTTAATACATTCATTTCAAGAATGGATTTAACATGAGAATAATAAGCCTTATGACACATGTGTGTGTGACCTGCAAGTTTAAGAAATGATTGTAGTAGTGTGTGTGTGTGTGATCTACAAATTGAAAGAGAGAATCCAATAGTATATGTAAAAACATTAGGCTTAAGACATGAGCCACACAATAAGTAAGTAACCAACCAGTTTGAGAGAGTGCATGTTTGATCTATACAGGGAAGATAAGGCTACTTATGTTTACTGTTAGATCTATATATGGAAGATAAGCCTACTTATGTTTACTGTTAGATCTATACAGGGAAGATAAGCCTACTTATGTTTACTGTTTGATCTATACAGGGAAGATAAGGCTACTTATGTTTACTGTTAGATCTATACAGGGAAGATAAGCCTACTTATGTTTACTGTTAGATCTATACAGGGAAGATAAGCCTACTTATGTTTACTGTTAGATCTATACAGGGAAGATAAGCCTACTTATGTTTACTGTTAGATCTATACAGGGAAGATAAGCCTACTTATGTTTACTGTTAGATCTATACATGGAAGATAAGCCTACTTATGTTTACTGTTAGATCTATACAGGGAAAATAAACCTACTTATGTTTACTGTTAGATCTATACAGGGAAGATAAGCCTACTTATGTTTACTATTTGACCTATACATGGAAGATAAGGCTACTTATGTTTACTGTTTGATCTATACAGGGAGGATAAACCTACTTATGTTTACTGTTAGATCTATACAGGGAAGATAAGCCTACTTATGTTTACTATTTGACCTATACATGGAAGATAAGGCTACTTATGTTTACTATTAGATCTATACATGGAAGATAAGCCTACTTATGTTTACTATTTGACCTATACAGGGAAGATAAGGCTACTTATGTTTACTGTTTGATCTATACAGGAGGATAAACCTACTTATGTTTACTGTTAGATCTATACAGGGAAGATAAGCCTACTTATGTTTACTATTTGACCTATACATGGAAGATAAGGCTACTTATGTTTACTATTAAATCTATACATGGAAGATAAGCCTACTTATGTTTACTATTTGACCTATACAGGGAAGATAAGGCTACTTATGTTTACTGTTTGATCTATACAGGGAGGATAAACCTACTTATGTTTACTGTTAGATCTATACAGGGAAGATAAGCCTACTTATGTTTACTATTTGACCTATACAGGGAAGATAAGGCTACTTATGTTTACTGTTAGATCTATACAGGGAGGATAAACCTACTTATGTTTACTGTTAGATCTATACAGGGAAGATAAGCCTACTTATGTTTACTATTTGATCTATACATGGAAGATAAACCTACTTATGTTTACTGTTAGATCTATACAGGGAAGATAAGCCTACTTATGTTTACTATTTGACCTATACATGGAAGATAAGGCTACTTATGTTTACTATTAGATCTATACATGGAAGATAAGCCTACTTATGTTTACTATTTGACCTATACAGGGAAGATAAGGCTACTTATGTTTACTGTTAGATCTATATATGGAAGATAAGCCTACTTATGTTTACTGTTAGATCTATACAGGGAAGATAAGCCTACTTATGTTTACTGTTTGATCTATACAGGGAAGATAAGGCTACTTATGTTTACTGTTAGATCTATACAGGGAAGATAAGCCTACTTATGTTTACTGTTAGATCTATACAGGGAAGATAAGCCTACTTATGTTTACTGTTAGATCTATATATGGAAGATAAGCCTACTTATGTTTACTGTTTGATCTATACAGGGAGGATAAACCTACTTATGTTTACTGTTAGATCTATACAGGGAAGATAAGCCTACTTATGTTTACTATTTGACCTATACATGGAAGATAAGGCTACTTATGTTTACTATTAGATCTATACATGGAAGATAAGCCTACTTATGTTTACTATTTGACCTATACATGGAAGATAAGGCTACTTATGTTTACTGTTAGATCTATACAGGGAAGATAAGCCTACTTATGTTTACTATTTGATCTATACATGGAAGATAAGGCTACTTATGTTTACTATTTGATCTATACATGGAAGATAAGCCTACTTATGTTTACTGTTAGATCTATACAGGGAAGATAAGCCTACTTATGTTTACTGTTAGATCTATACATGGAAGATAAGCCTACTTATGTTTACTGTTAGATCTATACATGGAAGATAAGCCTACTTATGTTTACTGTTAGATCTATACAGGGAAGATAAGGCTACTTATGTTTACTATTTGACCTATACATGGAAGATAAGGCTACTTATGTTTACTGTTAGATCTATACAGGGAAGATAAGCCTACTTATGTTTACTATTTGATCTATACATGGAAGATAAGGCTACTTATGTTTACTATTTGATCTATACATGGAAGATAAGCCTACTTATGTTTACTGTTAGATCTATACATGGAAGATAAGCCTACTTATGTTTACTGTTAGATCTATACATGGAAGATAAGCCTACTTATGTTTACTGTTAGATCTATACATGGAAGATAAGCCTACTTATGTTTACTGTTAGATCTATACATGGAAGATAAGGCTACTTATGTTTACTATTTGATCTATACATGGAAGATAAGCCTACTTATGTTTACTGTTAGATCTATACAGGGAAGATAAGGCTACTTATGTTTACTATTTGATCTATACATGGAAGATAAGCCTACTTATGTTTACTATTTGATCTATACATGGAAGATAAGCCTACTTATGTTTACTGTTAGATCTATACAGGGAAGATAAGGCTACTTATGTTTACTGTTTGATCTATACAGGGAGGATAAACCTACTTATGTTTACTGTTAGATCTATACAGGGAAGATAAGCCTACTTATGTTTACTATTTGATCTATACATGGAAGATAAGGCTACTTATGTTTACTATTTGATCTATACATGGAAGATAAGCCTACTTATGTTTACTGTTAGATCTATACAGGGAGGATAAGCCTACTTATGTTTACTATTTGATCTATACATGGAAGATAAGCCTACTTATGTTTACTATTTGATCTATACATGGAAGATAAGGCTACTTATGTTTACTATTTGATCTATACATGGAAGATAAGCCTACTTATGTTTACTGTTAGATCTATACAGGGAAGATAAGCCTACTTATGTTTACTATTTGATCTATACATGGAAGATAAGCCTACTTATGTTTACTATTTGATCTATACATGGAAGATAAGCCTACTTATGTTTACTGTTAGATCTATACAGGGAAGATAAGGCTACTTATGTTTACTGTTTGATCTATACAGGGAGGATAAACCTACTTATGTTTACTGTTAGATCTATACAGGGAAGATAAGCCTACTTATGTTTACTATTTGATCTATACATGGAAGATAAGCCTACTTATGTTTACTGTTAGATCTATACATGGAAGATAAGCCTACTTATGTTTACTATTTGACCTATACATGGAAGATAAGCCTACTCATGTTTACTGTTAGATCTATACATGGAAGATAAGGCTACTTATGTTTACTATTTGATCTATACATGGAAGATAAGCCTACTCATGTTTACTGTTAGATCTATACATAAAAGATAAGCCTACTTATGTTTACTGTTAGATCTATACATGGAAGATAAGCCTACTTATGTTTACTATTTGATCTATACATGGAAGATAAGCCTACTTATGTTTACTGTTAGATCTATACATGGAAGATAAGGCTACTTATGTTTACGGTTTGATCTATACATGGAAGATAAGCCTACTTATGTTTACTGTTAGATCTATACATGGAAGATAAGCCTACTTATGTTTACTATTTGATCTATACATGGAAGATAAGCCTACTTATGTTTACTGTTAGATCTATACATGGAAGATAAGGCTACTTATGTTTACGGTTTGATCTATACATGGAAGATAAGCCTACTTATGTTTACTATTTGACCTATACATGGAAGATAAGCCTACTCATGTTTACTGTTAGATCTATACATGGAAGATAAGGCTACTTATGTTTACTATTTGACCTATACATGGAAGATAAGCCTACTCATGTTTACTGTTAGATCTATACATAAAAGATAAGCCTACTTATGTTTACTGTTAGATCTATACATGGAAGATAAGCCTACTTATGTTTACTATTTGATCTATACATGGAAGATAAGCCTACTTATGTTTACTGTTAGATCTATACATGGAAGATAAGGCTACTTATGTTTACGGTTTGATCTATACATGGAAGATAAGCCTACTTATGTTTACTGTTAGATCTATACATGGAAGATAAGCCTACTTATGTTTACTATTTGATCTATACATGGAAGATAAGCCTACTTATGTTTACTGTTAGATCTATACATGGAAGATAAGGCTACTTATGTTTACGGTTTGATCTATACATGGAAGATAAGCCTACTTATGTTTACTATTTGATCTATACATAAAAGATAAGCCTACTTATGTTTACTATTTCATCCATACATGGAAGATAAGGCTACTTATGTTTACTATTTGATCTATACATGGAAGATAAGCCTACTCATGTTTACTGTTAGATCTATACATAAAAGATAAGCCTACTTATGTTTACTGTTAGATCTATACATGGAAGATAAGCCTACTTATGTTTACTATTTGATCTATACAGGGAAGATAAGGCTACTTATGTTTACTATTTGATCTATACATGGAAGATAAGGCTACTTATGTTTACTATTTGATCTATACATGGAAGATAAGGCTACTTATGTTTACTATTTGATCTATACATGGAAGATAAGGCTACTTATGTTTACTATTTGATCTATACATGGAAGATAAGGCTACTTATGTTTACTGTTAGATCTATACATGGAAGATAAGCCTACTTATGTTTACAACATACCTGTTTCATTGAAGACACTGAAATCTTCTTCCTTTTCTCGTCGAGTTTTTTCTTGTTTTTCTTGTTCCAATTCACTCTCCAGTTCACCTTTCTCAAACTTCTCTTTAATGTTCACTGTTTTCAATTCATTGCCTAACTCAACAGATGCTGTTTTTGATACCAAGTTATTTTCAGCTTCTTTGCATGCCCGTTCGTAAAGTGCCCTTTTCGACTCGGACCTTCCCAAACACATCTTCTGACGCAATTTACTGAGTTCATCTTTCGTATCTGCACCCCTAGCTTCTGGTTTGCCAACATTCCCACTTTCCCACTGGGATTTCAAGTTTGACATTTCCACAAATTTAACCTGGACACAATCAATATAACATTTAGCTTACAAACACAGAATGAATAACATACATCATGGCATTTCGTGAATATTAAGCCTTTATACACCTATGATGAGAGTGGGATAATAAGAAAGTGTTGTATTTGTTTCAATTCCTACTTCTCTAACATGAAAATTATACATACATATATATTTATTTTAACAGTTACATACTTAGCATGATAGACATTTTGAAATGAAATTCTCGTTTTAATTTAAAACACTTCTAATTCACACTTTAACTCTCTTGATGCATAAAACACATTCGGCTGGCTCCCCAGAATCGTCCATTATCCATCGAAGATCGAAATTAGGAATTTCAACTTTTCTAGTCTTTTATGAAGCATTACCCATTAATACAGCAGTAAGTCTACAGATTTACAACACTAAAACCAGGGGTTTGATTCCCCTTGGTTGACTCAGCAAATAGCCTGATGTGGCCTTGCTATAAGAAAACATCTATGCCTTTTATGAAGCCATGAGGTAAATTGATTTGTCACAGTGGAAGAAATGGTTTTTGTAAATCAAATGGTTATAAACAGCAAAGTGGATATATCTACTTGACACACTGTAAGGGTTAAAGTATATATTTAAAAAAGTCATTCAAAAATCCAAAGATAAATCATGCCAAAAATAAAATCAAAAGCCTATAATCAAGATATTAACATACTATATATATCATACTATATAATACTTGAAACCTCATAATTACAAAACAGTGGAATGTACCATCAGTCTTGTCCTCCTTAGGTTTTTTAACATATACATTATGAAAACACATAAGTGATACTGTACAAGTTACAAACAACAAGTAACAGCATGTATATGATGTGTTAATTAAAGGTATGAGACATTATCACTGAAAATACAAATAAAATGAAATAAGATAAACCCTTTGCTTGACAGAAATAACACTATGTAAGACATTTTTAAATTTTCTTGTTCCTGGGCAGAAAGTATTATTTTCCAATTGCTTATGTCTAAAGTAAATTTTATTCAGATCTTATGTAAATGAAAATGTGCAAATTTGTCCGTTTTTACATAGAAAATAGGTTAATTTCTAAATGTCATCATCCAGGTCACAAAAGCAAAGTTTGAATGGAATAATGGCCATTTTCTGTACTTTTACAACATAACTGCAATTAAGAAATAACACATACTATCCAGGAACATAATTTGTGTTACAAAGTGTAATTACTTGTTATCATGCTGTCAAACTAACTACAAATACGTTTCATTATGAAATGTTGCTCCAAATGTCTATTGTTACTCTCTTCAATTCAGCCGAGGTGTTTGGTCACCAGTTAACCATCTCAATGTAACACACACCAACACCACATGGACTGTTCATATTATCCTTCATGCTGCCTGAGCCATGCATGTATGTATCTCATTTCCATCCTTACGATTAAGATATAGTTTCATTACATTTTTTGTATGACTGGGGTCACTTTTCTCTTGAAATATGAATACCCACCAAATAAGTCATGTTCTCAATGCAATAGCATGATGTACCAGAATAAACCTCTACTTTTCAGCAGTTTGGGTGCCATCTATTTTTTTTTCATAGAAAATAAATACTGTAGGCTGGGATAAATCTGCACACTTATAATGTCCTCCACACCATGTTTCACTGTGGGTATTGTGTATTCAAGTTGGGTATTATGTATTCAAGTATATTTTTCTTCTCTCCAGTATTTTCAGATTGCTACTGAGTGATTTGAACTTTGATTCATCTCTAATGAGTTTACAGTTCCATCATTGCTTATTCCATGATCAATTGTCTATTACTACCTTTGATTAACCCTTGTTAGCAAGCTGGTACCATTTCTTGTTAATATGTATCTTACTGTTCTAAAGATGGCATTCACATCAATACTTACAGCTATGTCGTTTAAGTGACCTAAAGGTAAAACATTACCTTCCATATGAAACATTACCTTCCATATATAACATCACCTTCCATATGAAACATCACCTTCCATATGAAACATCACTTTCCATATGAAACATCACCTTCCATATATAACATCACCTTCCATATAAAACATCACTTTCCATATAAAACATCACTTTCCATATAAAACATCACTTTCCATATAAAACATCACCTTCCATATAAAACATCACCTTCCATATAAAACATCACCTTCCATATAAAACATTACCTTCCATATGAAACATCACTTTCCATATAAAACATCACTTTCCATATAAAACATCACTTTCCATATAAAACATTACCTTCCATATGAAACATTACCTTCCATATGAAACATTACCTTCCATATGAAACATCACTTTCCATATAAAACATTACCTTCCATATGAAACATCACTTTCCATATGAAACATCACCTTCCATATATAACATCACCTTCCATATGAAACATTACCTTCCATATAAAACATCATCTTCCATATAAAACATCATCTTCCATATAAAACATCATCTTCCGTATGAAACATCATCTTCCGTATGAAACATCATCTTCCGTATGAAACATCATCTTCCGTATGAAACATCACCTTCCGTATGAAACATCACCTTCCATATGAAACATTACCTTCCATATGAAACATTACCTTCCATATGAAACATCACCTTCCATATGAAACATTACCTTCCATATGAAACATTATCTTCCATATAAAACATTACCTTCCATATGAAACATTACCTTCCATATGAAACATTACCTTCCATATGAAACATCACTTTCCATATAAAACATCACTTTCCATATGAAACATCACCTTCCATATAAAACATTACCTTTTCTTTCTTTTTTCTTTCTTTAACAACTGTGGAATCACAGCCCTCATCTTCACTTGATCCCAAGATTTCTCCATTTTCCTCACCAGATACCGCAGATTGATACCTAAATAAACACATAACAATAAAGAACTCTAAGTAAAACACTTACAATAAGAAGTGTACAAATCTGTTGTTTACAGAACAAGGGCACTGTTATTACATGTTTCTGTTGCATTTAAAATGTGGAGATTCTTAAAATGTACTTTGTAATTAAATGAGAACTCTTTCTACACTTATCTTTAATGTTTAGTTGGTAAATCTTTCATATAGAAGAAAACACTCTTGCAAAACAGATGTTCTGTAAACAGAACTGCAAATTATTATTTCCTAAAATGCCTACTAGCATTATCATTATTATAATATCTTACCTACATCAAAACAAATTAATTTTACACTCAAAAAACATTTTGGTATCAAGCTGTATTATATCACAAAAAATCAGATTTGTATTTTTACACAAAGCAAAATTCAAAGCTCCATTAAATATGTTACTGCTTTTGAATAATTTCTCTTTAAGATAACAAATGTATTTTGCACACTACAGTGAATAACTAGGACATTTATTAGAAAGCAATCAGTGCATGATTCATGATGTTTCAGGTATAGTCACTTACAGTGACCTAAGGCTAGCCCACTCTCTAATTTGTCAACATTGCTTAGAGTAGATTAGAAAGTCACAGACTATATACATTCAGCACATTATATAAACATTAAAAGTTATACACATGTCTTGTTCTTTTTTACCAAATGACTGAAGTCACGCCTCTGGAGTTTGATTATCCTAGTACGAGGTACAAATCACAGTATGAAGGTTTAACAACAGCAAACTCTTTTCTCAACGCTACTGTCCAAACAAACAAAGAGAGTTTTAAGACCAGTCTAAAGATATCTTACTGATATTCATATTAAACGTTACGGAATGATAGAAAACAGTAAGATGGCAGATAAGACCAAATAATTGGTGCTACTGCACTCTAACTTTGCTTACTTTGCTAAACGCTGCATAACACTTTCAGATCTCTGCAAAGAGAACTTGTCCGCGGTAGAAGCATAATGAACCTCTTCCTGGGGAGATTCAAAACGAGACCTGATACCGGTGAGATCTGGCACTGAGGGTAAGTCTACCTCAACTTTTGTGTCAGCTGTCAACACACAAACAAAATCAGGTGAATTACATAAAAACAAAGTTAAGATAATCTATTCTAAGTCGTACATATAGTGTAGTCTTTTAATTTCAATATCACAATATTTAACAGACCTGTTATTCTATAAAATAAAGTATCTATTGTTCATATTAGCTAAAGTCATTAATGTTCAATAAATGTTGAAGTGGTCCAAACAAGTCACTGTCACAATATTTGATGTGTTACAGTGTTGTTTGTCCCAAAGTTTGTTCATAAACATCTAAATAAACAGTACTGAAGCTTACGATAAAGAAGTGACTGTTTGTCAAATTTTGGAGAGACCTACTAAACGACTACCTACACAAATTGTTTCTAATTCTGAAGTAATAAAACAGAAGCAAGTCAGTTAATCAAAAACCACCAACTGCCAACTCATGGACTACATTGCACCAAATAGTTGAATTTCACTGTCACTCCTGGGGAAGGTTGGGAGTAGTAATTTGACACCCTCACATTTTTTACCTGTTTAAACCTTAATCTGATGAAAGGGTCAGCAAATATTGAGTTTTTATCCAGATCGAACATAATTTAAAAACTTTCAAACAAACAAATGTAAAAATAACTATATGTTTTAACACTCCTACGAAAAGACGTTTCTAGTCCTGATTTCTCCAAGCCCGTTCCCCTGGCTGTGGTTTCGATAGATAGTAGATAGGGACAGTGGGAATCTCGTTAATCCATTCATTAATGGATTTAAGTGGCAATTTCATTTAAATACAAAATTATTAGCCTAATATTAACAACCTTTCAAGTTGCTCTGGGGCCTATTAGGCCCCACTTTTCGTAGGAGTGTTTACACCACGGGCAACTGCACCACTAAAACCTGCAGTGAATATTTGAAAGTTAAACGAATATTACCATCTGTTTTTTGTTATTTAAATTCTTTTTCTAAACACTGTTGTTGTTTTTTGATGGGGCAGGGAGTTAACTTTAAACATAAATCAAGTACAGGTTCTTAATTAAAACTGATAAATAAACACTTCCTTCTACAAGAATTATTTAAAATCTTCATTAATTTTACAATGAGAAGTCATTCTGGAATCTTATCTAACCAGGTACTGTCAACTTTGGGTAAACTTAACTATCTACATATGACTAAAGCTCTCAGAATTCCAAGTTACATAAAAGTTAATAATTAATTCATCTTTGAATAAATTCCCACCTTGTAAATTGAAGATCGAATTACTTAATTTTAAATTGGTATTTAAAAGTCGTTGTTGTTTTGAATTAAGCACAAAGCTACACAATGGGCTATTTGTGCTCTGCCCACCACAGGTATCGAAACCCAGTTTGCAGCGTTGTAAGTCTGCAGACATACCGCTGAGCCACTGGGGGGCATTTAAAAGTCATCTATAAACAGTCCATTGACAACATACATTTAAAGTAGTAGACCAGCCTATGAGTTTTATTTTGCTACTGTAGCACAATGTGAATAAGCACATTAGCTTGTGGATAAAGCTTTAATTAAAGGAGATTCATTTCTAATTATATATTTTCCTTTTTCTGATGTAAAGTACGTATATATGTATGTGTGTTTTCTTATAGCAAAGCCACATCGGGCTATCTGCTGAGCCCACCGAGGGGGAATCGAGCCCCTGATTTTAGTTCTACTTTCCGCTGTACTAGCGGGGTATAAATTACGTACAGAAGTAATTTATGTCTAGCTCACAAATAACGATCCCATGAACTTGTAGACTGACCAATTCCAAATTCAAATTTGTAATTAATTTGTAAAAAACAATCATTCACTGGTTTTAATTAATTACAACTAGTTACAACCTTTTTACTGGTGTTCTGGTGAGCCAAACCGGTTCACTTCTCCGTCTTTTAATAAGTCGTATGCTATGTAGTTCCTTGTACCAGTCCATCGACAGCCCAGACTTTACAAATTTGAATGGTGGTAGGTCTTTATTGGTTAAAGATATGCGCTTGGAATCCTGGCTTACACTGCGTGATAAACGTGATGAGCAAGACAACGGAGTCAGAGGAGTGGTTTCCATGGTAATATCTTCTTGCGTATGTAAATATGTTTCTTAAAATTTGCTTGTTTTAAATCACAAGTATGATTCAGACAGCGGTATATTCGCTCCGTGGTAACAAATCAAATCATAATTCACTCAGCTCTGTTTCTGTGTTGAGGACTTGACTGAAAACCCAAGATAACCATCAACTTGTACATCACCGTAGTTTAACTCGCCTTAAATAAAGCACACTACTGTAAATCAATGTAACTATCGACTGAGATCGTGTATGGATCCAGAGGTCAGCATAGCACATTACTGTAAATAAACAGTGTGGACCTCCACAAAATATGTGCAAAAATATCCGAAGAAAATATTCTGAATATTTCCGGATATCTTGAGGGACCACATTAACTGAACGAACTGTTTAAGAACATTCCCAGTGATGAACGAGCCATAGAAATTTTCACCTGTTCTAGAACAGTTACAGAGAATTCAATATTAAAAGTTCATACACAACTTGTCAAAAAACGGTTAGAGCTTCGCGCTGTAAACTCACAGTTACGGACATAGTGGGAACTGTAAGACACGAGCATCACGTGCCTCGAGAACTTTATCTCTACTCGTGATGTAGAGCATGTGGTGTCCTTCAAACTTTCAAAAAACTGAGCGTGTACATAAAGACTTTGTCATGTGATGTCTCAAATAACACCAGGGCAGTAAAAGGGGAAAGGTTAGGGTCGTCTTCTGAACATAAACACATATACCCAATTTTATATATTCTAGATGGTAAACTAGTGCTAAAGAAATGAGTCCCTACTTACATTTTAATAACGCGGACGGATTTATCTTAATAAAATAAATTTCAAATCACACATCTCATGTATATATTTGATGACGTGGAACCCCAATTCGCATTTCAGAAAATAAAAATTTGGGGACAGCGTGACTGGGTAATGTGAATAACTTTATTGTGAGTGTATAATAATTTCCTCATTGTCTGTTTGTTTGTTTTTTGAATTTCGCACAAAGCTACTCGAGGGCTATCTGTGCTAGCCGTCCCTAATTTTGCAGTGTAAGACTACAGGGAAGGCAGCTAGTCATCACCACCCACCGCCAACTCTTGGGCTACTCTTTTACCAACGAATAGTGGGATTGACCGTCACATTATAACGCCCCCACGGCTGAAAGGGCGAGCATGTTTGGCGCGACGGGGATGCGAACCCGCAACCCTCAGATTACGAGTCGCACGCTTGGCCGTGACGGGCCTGTTCCTCATTGTCAAGCCGTCTCTAAACTTTGTTGTTTGATGTGTTCGGAATTTCGAGCAAACCTACACGAGGGCTATCTGCGCTAGCCGTCCGTAACTTAGCAGGGAAGGCAGTTATTCATCACCACCCACCGCCAACTCTTGGGCTGCTCTTTTAACAACGAATAGTGGGATTGATCGTAACTTTACAACGCCCCCCACGGCTGAAAGGGTGAGGATGTTTGGTGCTCCAAACTCTTATCTTGTGTGTATGTATTGCAAACTTGCCTTCAGTTAATTAGATATCGATCAGAGATACATGAGAACTCTAATTTGTTGCTTTTCTAGCTCCAGTTACAACTAGAAAACGTTTATGATAAAGTACGCACAGAAACTCTCTGTGTGAAAAGGTTTACATCAAACTCTAGACCAAAAAAAATATTACTTCGGTAACTGTTTGAGTTAAAAACTACTAAATTTTATCAAACATGCAACCAATTTTGGTAAAACGAATATATTCACTAATAATAATTGCAGATATCAAACAGCGCTCTATGTTCGGAAATAAACTGAAGACCAATCTCTGAAACAGCTCGTCTGTGGTTAATGTGTTGGGGCTGCGTGTCGTAAGGCTCAGAGTTCGGGACGTGATACAGCTAACCAAGCGTTCAGAGTTGTGTGAATCAATTCCTTTCTCAGTTCAAACAGAATAAAATATTTGGGGTGGCAGGTACTGTTTGCTGCGTTCTCTTTCGTCAGTAGTTCAAAATTAGGAACAACAAGACGTAAATCCTGAGGACTTTAATTGAACAACGGGGTACATAAAATGCCTTCAGGTGAAATTTTCAAAGTTTCTCGCTATTAAAAAGTAAAGAATCATTATAAATTAATTTTACTAAATTTTTATAGGAGTTTAAAAACTGGTAGGTTTAGTATCTGGAACGACAAGGTTGTATTATATGGTTGTATTAATGAGATTGGAAAAGAAACTGGAAGCAGCAAGTTTACGATATTAAATAGCTATCGATAAGGGTACAAGGACCATCCGAGCACGTGATAAAATGTTAAATTTAACTATTAACAATTCACATATTTATTTTAGAATTTTGCACACTGCTACGCTTGAGCTATCTGAGCGTAGCCATCCCTATAACTTTGAGTATTGTTTCAGGAAGCAAGAAAAGATACACATTTTTGTGTCTCTTCGTTCAACCCGACTGACAAGTTTTGGTATCTTGGGCAACGACTTCTGACTGACAGAAAATAGGTCTAAAATACTACTTTTATACATTTCTTAGTTGGACTCAGAAAGAAACATATTAAGATGACTATGGACAAAAAAAATGCAGTTTATATTATTTTATGATACGCGTAAGCGTAACTTAAAAGCGATACGCTAATGGGAAAGTAGCTAACCAACAGAACCTATTTGTTTGTTTTGGAATTTCGCGCAAAACTACACGAGGGCTATCTTCACCACCCGTCCCTAATTTAGCAGTGTAAGACTAGAGGGAAGACAGCTAGTCATCATCACCCACCGCAAACTCTTAGGCTACTCTTTTAACAACGAACAGTGGGATTGACCGCCACTATATAACGCCCACACAACTGAAAGGTCGAGCATGTTTGGTGCGACGGGGATGCGAACCCGCGACCCTCAGATTAGGAGTCGCACGCCTTAACCCACCTGGCCATGCTGGGCCAATAAGTTATTTACCGAAGTACATGAACTATAGAAAAACAACACAAATACGCAGGAAAACTAATATGCAATTATTGGTCAGTGCTGTACGAATAAGAAAAATGATTTGAGAAGGATTAAATCCCGAGATCCCCTTCCTGGTTACGGATCCCCCCCCCCCCGGTTACGTTTCTTATCGGTATTAATAACAAGTTGTTTATATAAACGTATATTTATATAACTAAATTACATTAAACATGTAACTGCTTTGCCCGTTAAACTTTTGTTTGTTTATTAATTTTGCACAAAGCGACAATATAACGCTAGAGTGAAGGCCATACATTCATCATCGCCCACCGCCAACTCTTGGGCTGCTCTTTTAACAACAAACAGTTGAATTGATCGTAACTTTATAAGAGTCCCCATGGCTGAAAAGGCGAGCATGTTTGATATGAGGGTGTTTCGAAGCCGCGACCCTCAGATTGCTAGTCGAACGCCCTAACCACTTAGCCATGCCGGGCCTGCACATTACAATACCACAAAATATTGTATATAAATACCTATCTGATTCGGTTTTTTCGTGCCCACTAAAAAAACACACATATAGTACCTAAATGATTATCCGATACAGCTTTCTTATGCCAACTAAGGAACCACAGATGATGCTTAAATGACCGCACAATGTGGCCTTCTCATGCTCACTATGGGACCAGATATAGTACCTAAATGGTGGCCTGATATGGTCTTTACATGCCTGCCAAGGGACCAGATATAGTACCTAAGTGGTGGCCAGATGTGGCCTTTACATGCCTGCCAAAGGATCGCATATAATACCTAAATGGTGGCCTGATATGGCCTTTACATGCCTGCCAAGGAACCACATATAGTACCTAAATGGTGGCCTGATATGGTCTTCTTAGCAGATTGATGTTTCCTCCTATAATAGTGTAATCTAAATAGATGCTACAGTGAGAGGCTTAACTTCTAATACAGTACATAAATATACTCGCTGTTACAATCCGCATTTAAACAAACATCTTAAGTTAAATATTTAATGCTAAACTCAAATAAACGTATGTGTTTAATTTAACTGTTTTATGTAAACTTTCAACAATTATATAAAACTAAACTTGCAACTCACTTCCCTTGGTCGTTGAAATCTCCATATTTTCAGAAACCGAATTATGCAGCAAGAACAAACACAGTATGGCACCAGCAGAATTACATCTGTTTACGTTTGGAGTCAAAGTAACATAAACATAAGTTATACTATACAACAACCACAATAGGTTTATGCTTCCAATACGCCCAGACTGGTTTAACCGGCTACCAAATTACCTCAATAATTACGGTTTAGTTCAACGAAAACAACACAAACAAGAGGGAGTTAAGAAAGCAGGACACGTAAGAAGGAATCGTCCCAAAACTGTTTTCTTTTTAAAGTATTTCTTTTTTGGTCAGTAATTTATCAGTTACAAGTGAAACATGATAAAATGTAAGAAGGTATCAACTAACTGTTGAATGTTACGACAGATTGAGTGTCACTGATTATTGGATGTTACGATAGATTGAGTGTCACTGATTATTGGATGTTACGATAGATTGAGTGTCACTGATTATTGGATGTTACGATAGATTAAGTGTCACTGATTATTGGATGTTACGATAGATTAAGTGTCACTGATTATTGGATGTTACGATAGATTAAGTGTCACTGATTATTGGATGTTACGACAGACAGTGTCACTGATTATTGGATGTTACGACAGATAGAGTGTCACTGATTACTGAATGTTACGACAGACAGTGTCACTGATTATTGGATGTTACGACACATAGAGTGTCACTGGTGTAACTGATTATTGCAGACAGATAGTGTCACTGGTGTAACTGATCACTGGATGTTACGACACATAGAGTGTCACTGGTGTCATTACTATTTTGTTTGAGTAATTCCTGTCATGTTCGGTTGGGAAAATTTTCTTCAAACTCAGTTTCCAGTGGAAACTGTCTCGGAATCCAACAAAAACGTATATTACACTAAATGTTTTCGTCGACGTTTCACACCTGTTATTTGAGCATCTTGTCCGTACTGAGCATAAAGAATACATGCATAAGATGTTGATTAACCGACGAAACGTCAAATGTCTCAGAAATTATTTTATATTTTCAACCTTAACCGACATGTCACAACTTCAATGTTAAACCTACTTAATTAAGCACTTTATTTGTATAAGCATACAAAGTCTAGATGGGTTGGTTGTTATTAAACAAAAACCTACACAACGATCTATCCGTCCTCTGCTCACCACGGGTACGAAAACCCGATTGTTAGCGTCGTTAGTACGCAAGTTATACGAATGATAATAAACCGTACATGCGTACAGAAACAACAAGAGAGTGAGTGAAGCACAGTTCGACCTATTTATAGTTTGATATACACGTGCTTCCTCTTTAACTGTTTTCTGTTAAACGGCCCGACATGGTCAAGCGTGTTAAGGCGTGCGACTCTTAATCTGAGGTTCGCGGGTTCGCATCCCCGTCGCGCCAAACATGTTCGCCCTTTCAATCGTGGGGGCGTTATAATGTAACGGTCAATCCCACTATTCGTTGGTAAAAGAGTAGCCCAAGAGTTAGCGGTGGGTGGTGATGACTAGCTGTCTTCCCTCTAGTCTTACACTGTTAACGGACAGCTAGCGCAGATAGCTCTCATGTAGCTTTGCGCGAAATTCAAAAACAACAACAAAATTTTCCAGAAATAATAATATTTAAGATCCTTTAACATAAAGTGACTGTTGTTATTTTTCTTATTGCAATGCTACTTAACGAATTATACGCATTCATTTCATCGTGGAAATCAAACTCCCTATTTCTGAGTTGTAATTCGCAAACTTACTTTAACACAGTGTGTTTAGCGCAAATAGCCCTCGTGTAGCTTTGCGCGAAATTTAAAAAACAAACAAACACGGTATTAAATTCAACAGACCCTGTGATTAACTTTTTTTAGTCACTCGATAAGAAACTTGTATATTAATCACAGCTAATGAGGTTAGAATCACACATAATCCTGGATGAAAACTAATACATGAATCATTTAACTGACCTAAAGCGTGCATCAGTTCTAGTTATCTCTGTTCAATACTTCAATGAATACCGAACTAACAACTAAATAAACCCACGTGGTCATGTTAGGCTTACGTGTTACGTCTCCTGCCAACCAATGAAGCGAGTGGTAGTAAATGTTCTCGCCATCAAGCCACGCCCTTCAATCTGTAAGTAAGGTGATTTGAATAATTTACATGTGGTTTAAAATGAAATATTTGTTAATTATGTAGAATAAAGCTCAAGGACTAATCTGATTGATTTGTTAAGACTAAAGCAGTGGTGCGTGTGTGTCCGTTCAAATCTGTTTTAACAAACTCACCTTGGACAGTTGTTGAAGTAACTATAATAACAAACTGGTTGGAAATTCTAGGAAACTGAATAATCGCACACGCGTGTGGAAAAATAAGGTCAAGCAGCGAAATAGGGCCAAACAAATACTGTGGACAACTGTAGTCACATAAAGAAGTCAATAAGACATTTTATTTCATTTCAAAAATTTTCACACAAAACTACAAAACGGACTATCTACAATAGGACATCCGTAACTTTCAACTGACAGACTAGAAAAAAGGCAGCTATTCAACATCACCCACCGCCAACTATCGGGCTACTCTTATTTGACTGTATAGCGAGTTGTTTAGGCTACAACTGTCTAGTTCTAAGTCATGAGTTTACGCCTCCTATTGGCACTTTATGCAAAATTTGGTGTCTATTTTCCTTGATATTTACTTTATCATAGTTTGTTTGTTTTTGAACTTCGCGCAAAACTACACGACAGCTGTCTGCGGTAGTCGTTACTAATTTAGCAGTGTAAGACTAGAATGAAGGCAGCTAGTTATCACCACCCACAGCTACTCTTTTAACAACGAATAGTGGAACTGACTGTTACATTATAAAGCCTTCACGGCTGAAAAGGCGAGCATGTTTGGTGCAACGGGGATTCGAAACCGCGACCGTTGTATTACGAGTCAAACGCCTCAACCACCTAGCCGTGCCGGCCTACTTTATCATACATAGGAGATAAAAGATTCAGTTCACAACAACACTAACCATGGTAAATAGTTTTAACTAAAAAAATAGAATATATAATACTAAAAAACTAATAAAAGTGGAAGGCAAAATTAAATAGCTAATTAGTATGTTGAATTTAGCGAAAAGTTATTAGAGAGCTATTTGTTTTGTTTGCTTGTTTGTGTTTGAATTTTGCACAAAGCTACGCGAGGGCTATCTGTGCTAGTCGTCCCTAATTTAGCAGTGTAAGACTAGAGGGAAGGCAGTTAGTCATCACCACCCACCGCCAACTCTTGGGCTACTCTTTTACCAACGAATAGTGGGATTGACTGTCACATTATAACGCCCCCACGGCTGGGAGGGCGAGCATGTTTGGCGCGACTCGGGCGCGAACCCGCGACCCTCAGATTACGAAGCGCACGCCTTAACGCGCTAGGCCATGCCAGGCCCCATTAGAGAGCTGTCTCCGCTAACGTCCATATTTCTGAAGCGACAGATTAGAGGAACGGCAGCTATTCAACGCCACTACCCACTTGAGATACTTTTTACCTACCCATGGTGGAACTGACAGTCACGTTTATAACGCCACCACAGCAGGAAGGCAGAGCATGAATTGAACTGAGAGTTAAGTAACCAAACCACCAGACCGTAACAAGGTTGGTAAATGGTTGATTTGCGCTGCTTTCTGGGACGTATTGCACAAGTCGAAAAACGATTTTACGAGATGTCATCGGCGTCGAAATCACTCGTTTACCCTTTTAATAATAAGAATACAAGTCGCAACTGAAGCACCGCATGTGGTCTTGATGTCTTTCAAACTACTGGCATGCTGTCAAGACAACATGCATACAAATTAATTTATCTGATACTTGACGGGAGACTTTTGACCCACAGACGATTTATTGACCCAACAATGAATACACTGGTAACTTATCTTTGTATTCACACAGATGGAAACATTATTGAACCAGATTCCACTAATACAGACAGACCTGTATCACTTGTTTTTTGTGGAAAACAATTACTAAGTTTATTTAACTACGCTATAATTTTTCGCTTTTTTACAAGAAAGATTAACCCACAAATGTCGAGTGGATAGAAGTGACAGAGAACGGTCATTGACCTGGTTTACACAGATAAAACAAAACACCTTACACATGGTATAAAGCCCATTCATTAATGAATAACTGAAGTAGGTTTACACAGATAAAATAAAACCAAGGACTGACAATCCACGTATCTTACCAGCTAAGCCTAACAAAAGGCGTATTCGCGATACATAGCATAAACCATAATGGAAGTAATATTCTGTTGGAACAGTTTATAATAAATCGCTATTATTATTTCGTTTGTTTACTGCTATTCACCTGAAGCTGAAATACTTTATACTAAGATTAGAGTAACCCAGCTTAGAACACACCGATACAAACTCCATCACCCAAAAATAAATATATATATATATAATTACTAGTTAATATGAAACGAGTTATGGGAATAAGAAACTTCTATGATAAATGCCAGTATCGAAGAAATACACATGCTTTCTGTTTTTAGTTCTATACAGCAATCCTTCAACATTTTATTACAAAACATTGTTTCACAGAACTATAATAAATGGGGAGCATTCATGCATTAATCAATAATGTTACAATATGTTTGTTTGTTTTAATTTTGCGCAAAGCTACACGAGGGCTATCTGCGTTAGCCATCCCTAATTTAGCAGTGTAAGACTAGAGGGAAGGCAGCTAGTCATCACCACCCACCGCCAACTTTTGGGCTACTCCTTTACCAGCGAATAGCGGGATTGACCGTCACATTATAACTTCCCCACGGCTTAAATGGTGAGCATGTTTGGTGTGACGGGGATTCGAACCCTCGACCCTCGATTACGAGTCGAACGCCATAATCACGTGGTGATGCCGGGCCTCGAACTCCGGTCACACCAAACATGCTCGCCCTTTCATCCCTGTTGACGTTATAATGTGATTGTCAATTCCACTATTCGTTGGTAAAAGAGTTGTCCAAGAGTGAGCAGTGGGTGATGATGAATAGTTGCCTTCCCTCTACTCTTACACTGCTAAATTAGGGATGGCTAACGGAGATAGCCCTCGTGAAGCTTTGTGCAAAATTCAAAAACAAAAAATATTTCATAAATCATTGTAATAATGTTAACGCAGATACATTTTTTACTATTATTTTGAGTAAATCAGTTTGTGCAGTTTTCGCTTTGTTGTTTTATTACTTTTTGGTTACGTATATTGTTTGTGTTTTTGAATTTCGCATAAAGCTACTCGAGAGCTGTCTGCGCTAGCCGTCCCTAATTTAGCAGTGTAAGACTAGAGGGAAGGCAGCTAGTCATCACCACCCACCGTCACCTCTGGGGCTACTCTTTTACCAACGAATAGTGGGATTTACCGTCACATTATAACGCCCCCAAGCTGAAAGGGCGAACAAGTTTGGTGCGACCGGGATTCGAACCCGCGACCCTCAGATTACGAGTCGAATGCCTTAACCCACCTGGCCATGCCGGGCCTACTGTTACGTATATATCGATCCATACTCTTCTTTATATATATAATTTTTTTTTACTATACGTGGTTTGTTTTTGTTCGTTATATTTTTGTGCACCAGGGACACAAAGCGTGGAGCGCGCGTGCACTTGATTCGATTCTATTACTCATCAGGACCTCTACAAACCTACCCACAGATCAAATTATATGCTCAAAGTAGCACATTATTCGTTTCATACTCGTGCCACTTTCAGTACAAGAAATGAGTCATCGGAACCCTAGAAGCAAGAATTCTGCGAAACAAATTAAAGCGATAAAGTTTGTCATTGCTTTCTGTACACTTGCTTTAGATATAAAAAAAAACTTACTTGGATAAATTTCGTTGAAATAGTAATATTTGGATTGATTCCATAAACATTTATTTAACGATTTAGACAGACCTCGTACTATATTAAACTTTAGTTTTGTTCATCTAATACTGTGAAACAGTCATTGTCGACATTTAGACTTTTAAATGGTTAATTTAAACGGGCGAATTTTATGGTCACCATTTTGTTTCATCATGATTCCTACTATTAAATACATTAGTAATTAATTACTTAATAATAAAAAACGTTTTTATTTTTATAGCAGTATACACAAATCAAATTGTGTATAATAGGTCATCTGTTGTAGTCCTTTATTAGAATTTCGACTTATGTATACAAGTAATATAACACAGTACATGTTTACGTTATGTTCAAATGTTCTTGACACAGAAAGCCATATAAATTGAACCAGATAAAAAAAAAAAAACTGGTTTTCGAAGAAACATTCCCACATAGTCCAATGATTGACCCTACTAATTGTTATATATTATAACAAATGTTATTAATTGTACGGTTAAGGGCAAATGCACGAAACAATAACTTTTTCGAAAAACACGCTTGTAAATGTTTTTGACTAAATTTTGAAAAATGTACCTTTGGTGAAAAACATTTTAAAGAATATTGTAGCGCCATCTGTTGGGTTGAAAAGAGTTTAAAGTTCTGTTTCACAGACGGTCACTGGTGTTCATAAAGTAATATGATATTATCCCCAATTTAATCTAATATTGAATTTCTACTGTTCCGAATTTTCAGAGATCTTATTGTAAATAGTATGATATTAGGACTTCAACTGTAACCGCTGGGGCACCTAATCTGTGCTATTGAATGTCAACAAATAATTAAAAATCAGTAATCCGAACTAATATTATGATATTTTGCTTTAAATATGCTGAGTCAATAATTTTAAAAGTTATAAAAAAAATCTCCAATATGCAGGGATTTGGGATCGAGACAAACTACTGAGACAATTACAATGTTACCAACAGAGTCAAGCATTATTGACAAAGAATGCGTTGCGAACAGACACTGGCTTCTGTAATTGCAGGCAAGGAAGAGCCATATAGATGTGGGATGTTGTGGACTTAAGCACCCACGCCTCGCTTTTCTAATTTCTAAATTTCTAATCTTCTTATGTGAGACTAGCGAATTGAAGGTTAAGACTGATAGATGGTGTATCCCCGCTGCAATGTGGGTCCTACTTCTTTAGTCACCTCCAAAACCTAGGATTCATTTCATAATCCCACGATGTAGCCTGTACCCTAGATCTTTTTTTTTTAATATGCAGCGTATTTTGTTTAATTTTAATATGTTTTTTATGGCTTAAATCTTTTGGTTATAATATATATACACACACAAATGAATATTGAGGAAGCTACATTTGTATAAGTTCATCACATTTGCAATACATATGCTCCAAATAAACATTGTATATCGTAGGTCTAATGTCTCAAACAATATGTTGTTGATCAAGCAAGACCATAATATTTGGTTATTTAATTGTTCATCTGCTCATACTAAAAGTAGCCTGTTCAGAGATTGGTCAAAAATTATTTGTAAAATGACCTTTTAACCCAAAAAATTGTATTCTAAGGTGAATCAAAAGAATCCATATGTCAATTTTGATGAACCTTCTAGCTCATAACTGTGTAGTATAAAAGTATAATTTACAGAAAGATGGTGTGTTCCAAAACCTAAACAAATTTAAATATGAGCACTTTTGCAATGTCTTAAAATCTAAGAAAATCCCAGGAAAAATAATTAATTTGTACAAAATCAAACAATGTCTTATAATGTTTATAACAACACTTTTTCAAGCAGTCACTATAGTCAAAATAAACAATTTAATGAAAGTATTCTAATGTCTTATTTATCACTATCCCAACACTAACTTACCTTTGAGCCTGTTCTTTAGAAGCAGAAAAAAAAACAAATATTAAATGTTAATTTCTTTCATTATTCTATACAGGTAATAAGACACATTCATAAAGAATATAATTATTTAAAAACTATTTTACAAATTAACATAAAGTTACATCAGATGTGTCTTAGGTTGACTGTGGTACAACCTAATTTCATTAGGTAGACAATTTCCTCAGAGATGAAAACAGTCAAGAAAACCTCATATTAAAAGAAACTGGTGCAAGATTAAAGAAAATAATACAGATCTAAGGCATGATGGGAAACTTCTAAAATAATACAGATCTAAGGCATGATGGGAAACTTCTAAAATAATACAGATCTAAGGCATGATGGGAAACTTCTAAAATAATACAGATCTAAGGCATGATGGGAAACTTCTAAAATAATACAGATCTAAAGCATGATGGGAAACTTCTAAAATAATACAGATCTAAGGCATGATGGGAAACTTCTAAAATAATACAGATCTAAGGCATGATGGGAAACTTCTAAAATAATACAGATCTAAGGCATGATGGGAAACTTCTAAAATAAAACAGATCTAAGGCATGATGGGAAACTTCTAAAATAAAACAGATCTAAGGCATGATGGGAAACTTCTAAAATAAAACAGATCTAAGGCATGATGGGAAACTTCTAAAATAATACAATCTAAGGCATGATGGGAAACTTCTAAAATAAAACAGATCTAAGGCATGATGGGAAACTTCTAAAATAATACAGATCTAAGGCATGATGGGAAACTTCTAAAATAATACAGATCTAAGGCATGATGGGAAACTTCTAAAATAATACAGATCTAAGGCATGATGGGAAACTTCTAAAATAATACAGATCTAAGGCATGATGGGAAACTTCTAAAATAATACAGATCTAAGGCATGATGGGAAACTTCTAAAATAATACAATCTAAGGCATGATGGGAAACGTCTAAAATAATACAGATCTAAGGCATGATGGGAAACTTCTAAAATAATACAGATCTAAGGCATGATGGGAAACGTCTAAAATAATACAGATCTAAGGCATGATGGGAAACTTCTAAAATAAAACAGATCTAAGGCATGATGGGAAACTTCTAAAATAATACAGATCTAAAGCATGATGGGAAACTTCTAAAATAAAACAGATCTAAGGCATGATGGGAAACTTCTAAAATAATACAGATCTAAAGCATGATGGGAAACTTCTAAAATAAAACAGATCTAAGGCATGATGGGAAACTTCTAAAATAAAACAGATCTAAGGCATGATGGGAAACTTCTAAAGATTCTCTCTAACTTCCGACATTGTAGAATAAAGAACACTGGGAAAGTTCTTAAATCAAATAATCACTGCAGTGGGCATCTGCTTGTTGCTTTGTTAGAACCAAAGATGAATCAATGTAAAACTGCTCATATCACACTCACAGCATTTAAATTAGGGTAACAGTTTTCTTACATATGCCATTCCTGCATATTTACGAATAGCAAAATGTCACTTACAAGTTTCAAGTCTGTGAAAAGAACTATTGCATACTTCGAGTGATCACATTTCATTTAGTTTCAATTTGATTATTCACCTTTTGTTTTTATAACAACTGTTTCAGTGCAATAATCCAGTATTTCATATTATGGTTTACTAACAACATATGTTCTAGTAACCTTCTTAAAGTTCCTGAGAAGGTCTTTACTTTTCTTATCATGTTTTATAATAACTTGAATTAGTAGAACATTAGAAATATTTCATTTAAAAAAATTTAAGTGTTTTTTTTGTTTTCTAATCGAGCAACCAGATTGGTATTATGTGTGACTTTATCGTCTAGAAAAAGTTTATTTTTATATATATATAGGTCCAATGTTTTATTGTTATATCTAATTACAAGTCTATTGTGGCATTCTCAAACAGTACTTTTTATATATACAGGTCCAGTGTTTTATTGTTATATCTAATTACAAGTCTATTGTGGCATTCTCAAACAGTACTTTTTTATATATATAGGTCCAGTGTTTTATTGTTATATTTAATCATATGTATCTGTTGACACTGCAGTCAGTGCTTTCTTACATACAATTCAAGTGCTGTCTTTAAATAATGTCAAAAACATACATTAAAAGCTGCATATAAATATAAATAAACTTACATCGAACAACATCTGGAGGCAATTCTTCTGGAACATTTTCACGAATTATCATCTCAAATTTCCTTGGCTTTGCTATGAAAAAGTAATATAACTTAGTAACCCTGTAGTTAAAATAATGTGTGCTGATTAGCACATGCACTGCTAAGCAAAGCTTGCTAAATCCACAATAGGAGTGTTATACTAGATTTTACATGAACAACTTATCATATCACTGGCAAATGTAATTTAAAAAACAAAAATAACTCTGCTGAAAATATGTAAATATGGAGTTATATTTTAATCAGAAAAGTTTCACTAGGACTCAATTATTTACTAAGAAATTAATATAACAAAACAGCATGACATACATAACTGTCCTAAACACAATTTTAATCTTTTTTAAAAATAAACTTAAAAAATGGAAAAGTAGAAAAATAAGATTTATAATGAACCTTTTTACAATATGTAATTCAAATAGATGTCTATCACATTAAACTTTGAGATGGTGAAACTACATGTAGTGAATCACAGCACTCAAAACTACATGTAGTGAATCATGTCACTCAAAACTACACGTAGTAAATCACAGCACTAAAAACTACATGTAGTGAATCACAGCACTAAAAACTACATGTAGTGAATCACAGCACTCAAAACTACATGTAGTGAATCACAGCACTCAAAACTACATGTAGTGAATCACGTCACTCAAAACTACATGTAGTGAATCACGTCACTCAAAACTACATGTAGTGAATCACAGCACTAAAAACTACATGTAGTGAATCACAGCACTAAAAACTACATGTAGTGAATCACAGCACTAAAAACTACATGTAGTGAATCACAGCACTAAAAACTACATGTAGTGAATCACGTCACTCAAAACTACATGTAGTGAATCACGTCACTCAAAACTACATGTAGTGAATCATGTCACTCAAAACTACATGTAGTGAATCACGTCACTCAAAACTACATGTAGTGAATCACGTCACTCAAAACTACATGTAGTGAATCACGTCACTCAAAACTACATGTAGTGAATCACAGCACTAAAAACTACATGTAGTGAATCACAGCACTAAAAACTACATGTAGTGAATCACAGCACTCAAAACTACATGTAGTGAATCACGTCACTCAAAACTACATGTAGTGAATCACAGCACTAAAAAACTACATGTAGTTTCAAATCACGTCATTCAAAACCTCCAAGTGATTCTTTGAATTCTAGAATTAGTCTATTAAATCATTTTAGTAATTATTATGTTAATGTACATTATTTATTAATGGTTAATTTATATTATTTTGGCACTTTTAAACAGATGTTTTCTACAAGGCTTAAAGTTATTTGAAAAGATTTGTAAAGGTTAGAGAAAACTATGAATCTACTCTACCTTCTACCTCCTGGTAGTCACTGGTCACTTGCAAAAGAAAAGAAAATGTTACAAACATGCTATCAGTTTGAAACACACTAGCTAGACTATAATTATTTATAAAAACCTTAATAAAAGTATTTGTTAATCTGCACATCTTAAAAGAATTATTCTAATACATCTATGTACATATCAGGTGGTTTAGGAATCCACTTACTGGCAAATAACTAAGACACAAACAAGTATAGAAATATATCTGTTATTGCACAAGACAAGATGTTATCGACCTATTCTGTAACACCGTTATTGAGTTCATTCAACGTCACTGTCTACGGAAATTTGATTCACATGCACCACATATACCTAAAAGTTCCAACAACAAAGTTGTATACCAAAACAAACGAGCGTTTTAAATTGAAAATTGTATCCCAACAGAAGCACTTTAGGAACAGATATATTCTTTACATGCATGGTGTTAAAGTTAATCAAAATCCAACCGGAGTAAACATTGTCACACAAACCTACATTTGAGATGCAAGGTAGAAATTTTTTAGAAACACGTCAGTGCACTTTTGAAGGGTTCGAAAGGTAAAAATGTATTTAAAAAAAAACACTATGTAAGATAACGTAAAAGCATTGTGTTTCTCTTAAACAATCTAAACAATAGTGCAGCATTCACTTGAAGAACAGGTTAAAATAGTCTTAGCATGTGGAGAGTATCCCCAGAGTCCCCAGACTGCTGCAGTATTGTAGGCCTAATGGTTCCCACATGATTGTCATCCCTCATATTTGATTATAAGAAATGCGTATCAGTGACTGTATCCTACTGGCTTACTTATTCACAGATGGAGAAACAAATATTTGTGATAAATATGCCATATCCACTAGTTGCATCTGGGCAACACTTAGAACACAATTGTTGACTGATTTTCACCATTTTATGGCACTGTTAAGTTATTAAATGTCCTCCTCGTTTATGCCTATAACTTTTGTTCTTGTAGAGAAATTTTGTTAATTTTTTACTATCAAGATATTACATCTGCTAGTTTTTAAACTTTGGAAATTAAACACTTTTATATATGATAAATTAAAAACAACAACTTTCAAAGGACATTAGTTTAAGGCTTAAATAACCTCATTTATATCATCAGAGATTTGGCCCACATAAATTTTATTCACTAGTACTAAAAATAATCTTCCTATATTTCTTAATTTATGAATTGTCTGGCAATGGCCTTCCAAGTGACTTGGTAGAATAATAAATACATACATTTGTTTACAATTGTGAATAGTTATCTAAGATAATGAAAGGCAAGGGGCCACAATTAGAATCAATCATAAACAACTTCCATTATGATAATTCTCAGAATTATTTTAAATTCTAAATGGTGTTTTAACATGTTTGTTGTTCTGTTAGGGCATTAACAGGATGCACAAGCAGGGACATACAATGTGTTATTGGTTTGTCTTAGAAAACACTATTATACACAAAACTTTATGCATAACACTATGTTACCCACAACACAAAGACATGATGGGTGGAGATTATAAACATACCCATGTGAAAATTTAACAAAGAAATACAAACAAATGCTGTACCTGTCCAAGTTTTAGATAGGATTCAAAGGTATATTTTCTGAATCGTGGAATCAGATAATGTTTCTCTAATATTCACCCAACAGTAAAGTGAGAAAGTCAAAAATTCGTATATAGAGAAAAGAGTAAATTTAAACCACTGTTTTACCGTTAATCTGGTTGTCTATGTAATTAAACCTTGGGATAAAATAAAGCACGACGTAAAATCTAACTCATCTGGTATAAACTTACTTGGTCCAGAATCTTCCTCAAAGTTTGCTTTGGGTCGAAACAATTCTCTGAAATGGGGTTTACAGTAGATTTCACCTTCATGTGAAGAATAGGTGTCCACACTGCAGATTTAAAGTTCCATAATGAAAAAGCAGTTAAACTTCAACTTTCTAATGTGTAGTCATTGTTCGTTAATGTTATAGTTAAAATAAAACCATGCTTTGCGGAGTTATTTATTATATAAAAATGTTTATTTTGTAAACATATTCCACCACTACTTAATTTGAAGACAAATACTAAATCTTTTCAGAATCTAAGTTTTCATTTACACTTACCTCAAGGCCTTGTTGCACTCCTTGCATCGGAAGCACGATTTGTGAAAAGCACTCTTCTCTGCTTTAATTTTATCCATAAGGTAAACATGTTTACCACAGATCCTGCACAGGATTTCTTTTTCATCCTTTTGGCCCTGTGATACAAAAAAAAAAAACCATAACACTCGATCGCACATAACAATACCTTGGTCGACATCAAAAAGTAGAATAATAACGTTAATCAAACTGTTTAAAATTATCACTAGAGATAATTTTAATGAAATCAATACAACTGAGTTAATGCATTTTAAGTCTCTGTTATTTCTTTGTGTTGTAATTGAATAAGATTAAATTAGAAAACTTTAAAAGGAATAAGAGAAAAGAACAAAAAATTTTTTTTCTTGTTTATTTGTTGTTTTTTTCACTTGAGGCTTCACAGTAAGTACCCTCAGATACTTCCTTGCCTTTACATGGGTTCCCTTGAGAAATACTGACCATTACTACAATAAGTATCAAGAGCTGGTGAGAAGAGAACATTAATAAATCAACAGTTATTACGTCTTTTAGTTAGGCTAAGCCTTCCCATACACAGAATGACTGTTGACTATGTATTCTAAAGACAGTTGGTACAGGTACTAAAACTTTGATTAAAATAAAATACACAATGTTTTTTAGGTCACCTTCAGGTCAACAAGTGGGTTTCTTGTCATCATGAATTAACTGTTAACTAGTTATGGTTGTAACAGATATATGTACCATGATTCCATTATATAAGAGTTCTTGAATAATTCTGGACTACACCTGGCTAGTATTGTTATGTTACATTTCTATTTGTTCTCTATTATACAGACTCTAAAGACACAGAGATTTTAATATGTATTAAGGTAAGTGGCTTAAAGTATTCAACTTCTTGGTAAAAAAAAAGTAAAATGTGACATTTTTATGAAATTATAGGTTTGCATAAAAAATTAAAACACAAATTTGCATTAAATAGTTGGTTTGTGTAACAAATTAAACCATGACTTTTTATGAAATGGTTGGTCTGTGAAAGAAATTAAAACATAATCTATTAAGAAATAATGAGTCTGTGTAATAAATTAAAGACATGATCTATTGTGAAATTATGGGCATATGTGTTTGAAATCAAAACATGACCTATTGTGAAATGGTAAGCCTGTGAATGAAATTATGACATTTCATGAAATGGTGAATCCGTGTAAAAATATTAAAAGCTAATTTTTGTAATGACAAGAAATCTGTAACAACTATACGCATACATTTTTACAATACAGTGAATGTACATAACTATCAAACACGATCTTTATAATGTAGGAAACGTCCAAGAGAAATTATTGCATGAGATATGTGAGGCACGTGTGATTTATTTGATAGCCCATACAACTATGATGCCAGGTCTAATAAAAACAGTAGTCAGTAATAATTAGCTGAGAAATCACCACCAGAGAACAAAATGTTACCAAGAGATTTAAATTTGTTTGAGGAATTTAATCTTTTTTTTTAGTTGGCTTTCCCAATCAGGAACACATGGAGCATCCAAATTCGTTTAGTTATAACCAGTGAAAGTAAACATACTGGATGGATTTAAAAAAAGGAAACAGTTAATGAGGAAATAAAGCCTAAAATAAAAATCAAAGTACTGAAAATTCATATCATTAATGTACCTGACTGAAAGTTCTTGCCACTTTAGCTCTGTTGACTGAAGGTTTGACTTCCTCCAATGGTTCTTTTTCGACAATGCTTACGTGATTCTTCTGGCTTTCTGTAAAACTTGACATCTACCAAAAAAAAACGTTGTAAAAACAATTGGGAAAAAAAAATGGTCACATACTTTTCAAAACTGGAAGTAAAAATGCACTAAACTTTGCACCTACATTACAATTTCTCATTAAACTGTTACTAACTGTTTCTCACTCCTTTTGATAAGTTTACAAAACACACAACAAGACTCTTTAATACATCTGAAATATAGTAATTCGTTCATCACCATCTTGAAATAACTGGAACTGATACACCTCCAGGGAAGACGATACATTAAAACCAGCATAGAGCATACATGGACCAGCTGCATGAGTAAGTACAACTTGTAAAAAATTGCTTCAACATTGGTAAGAGTAGTTTATCAGAAAATGTTTCTTGGCCCCTGGGAAACATGCAGGTTTCCAAAAACACAGACTAGTATGTGATATGTAACTGAATAGTAGTGGAGGCACTACCATTTACCATATAACTGAATAGTAGTGGAGGCACTACCATTTACTTTAAGAAACAAACTAGCCAGACAATCGTCTGTAATGATGGAATACTGATAGATGTAAGTATCTATAATATATGATTCTCTTTTCTCTTAATATCACAAATTGTTATAAAACACGAAATATAATAGAGGAATGTATATGGACATCCAGGAAAATAACTGAACAAATGATTTGAGGTTGGCAACCATTTCAATTTTTATCACATACATGAAGCTTCTACTAAATGAAAGTGATACTTAATGTATGGATACTGTAGACAAACAGTTGGTGTGCTACTTAATTTGTCCTCTTAATACCTACTTCCCAAACCTTTATCAGCCATACATACAAGGCAACGACATACGCTATTTCCTGTTCCTTGTGAAGCCACCAAAATATATGCTACACTTGGAATAGGTACCTGAAACCTTTCCCAGTTTATATATATCTGTGTATGTGTGTATATATGGATGTGTGTATCTTACAGACGGACACTGTACAGATGCAAGTTTTCTGTATATTTTGCACGAGAAGCTAATCTTGTGGACGTAATTTATGATTCAGCTGCAACTATATTAATAGCATCATACCTCAAGACCATACTACAATAACTAATTAAACAATATGACAGCCATAGCCACACAGAATTATCTTATGAATATGTTTTATTATTTTATCTAAGTTTTTCTTTCAAGACAACCCATAAAATCAGCTTTTTCTAAGCATGATCATCACATGACTTTATTAAACTGTGATTTTCAAATATTTGTATAAGTTAGTTCTTAGTTATCATTAAATAGGGTTAATAATCTTTCCTCTTGTATACATCACATGAACCTGTTAAGTATTCCAAGGTTGCTCACTGCATGCTCAACATGCAACCTTCTCAAAGACAACCCTGTTGTAGAAAGTATTAAGATCAGTTCTTGAAAGGTAAATAACAGTATCTAGTGTAAAAACTAGAATAATACATAGTAACGTAAAATTATCACTTCTCATAATAAAATAGAATACATACCTCAGTTTTAAAGAATAAATAGGCTGTAACATGAAAACTGATTTTTTTAGGCTTATTGTCAAGAAGAATATGCTTTACATATCATTCTCACAAAAACAAATAGTGTCATTTTCCATAACAGAGGTTTTAATAGGCTGTGTAGGATTTTAAAGGCTTAGTGAAAGACTAGAAAATAAGATGTTTACATAGAAATCTTTGTCTTCATTTTGACAGTTAAATTAACAATAAACTTACAAGCTTTGAAATGTTGACTCCCGTTTGAATGACTCCTCGAGAAGGTGCTTGTTTTTCATCTTTGTGTTTTTCAGTCTGGTAAAATCGTCGCTACGTGGGATAAACCCGTGCGCATGCAAAGACACAACATTAACATCCTCATGCTAACCATGCATGCAACATGCAGTTTACAAAGCAAACCTTTCATTAAAAAACAAATAAATACCAATTTTAACACTTTCTAGTTCATTTACCTGAGACCGATATCAAACGTACCAAAATTTTGTTAAGAAAAAAACATAAAACAAACTCTATTACATTTCTATATCTATAAATGAAAAGTATTAACATCTTAGTACCACAGAAGACTATCTACATGAACCAAAACTTAATCAGTTTGTTAAATAATACAGCAATTTAACATACTGCTCTAAGATCATGCGATAAATATATAATGAATGCAATGTAACGACTCATTATTTATCTTCCATCATTGTTATGGTTAATTTTAGCATTATTTCTCCTAAATGATATATCTATAGATATGATATTTTATATTATGCTTTTTTCTTTCATCATATGAGTCAATGCCGAGTCAGACACTCAACATCTATTAAAAATCTATATATAGTTATGGAAAATACCAACTGATAGGTAAGTATAAACCAAATATAATGATACAAGTAAATTAGTATTGCTAAACCTTCAAGCTAAATTAAGTTTTGCTTAATGTTAATAAAATACTCTCCTATCTAATAAGTTGTATGAATTAGCTTGACAAAAAAGGATATAATAAAAAAAATTAGTTATTATGACAGAAATGTATTCTATCGCAATTTTCAGCAGCATTACAAAACTATTTGGTTTTAATTTGATGTAATTCAAAGAATAATTCATAGGAATAAATATACGAGACTTACAAGAGAATGAATGTCCACACCTGTCCGCACAACCTCACGAGAGGGTGTTAAAAGACGTTGGTCTGAATGTTGTACATGCTCGATGTACGTTGATGCCTGATTGTTAGGTCGAAATGAACACACACAATAATGACAATAAAATAAAAACAAAACAACAAAAATATTATTGGGTTAAACACAAACAGTTATAAATAAATTCATACACAGGTACAAAATAAAAAAAAAAACTGTGGTTAATTCATTGTTTTGGAAATAAGAAAAACCAACATAATCTAAACATCTATACAAATAAATAAAATAGTGCAAAAGTTTGAGAAGAAAAAATTTTACAAAACACATGTTAGAATGAGTATATTTATAAAATGTCCACTCATCATCTTGTAACATTTGACTAACTTATGAACTAATATGAACACAAATAAA